>NC_082667.1:123227949-123335449 GCF_025265405.1 Mesoplodon densirostris | reverse complement strand
CAAAATGACCACTTGGGAGAAGGAAGAGAGAGGAAAGCCTGGAGTGGGGTTAAATCTATAGTTAAGATAATTTAATGAGTAAATTCAGGTCAGATCCTGAGAGGAAGCTGCAAGGTGCCATGGATTCTGGGGATGGAAATGCCAGCCTGCACTCCTGGTTGGCCTGGGGGCAGGGAGACACAGGCAGCCCATGTATGTAAGAGGATGACTCAACACCACACAGACATACCCTTAGAGTAGCATGAAGCCTGATGATGTAGGGTCATCTGGGTCCAGTGAGAAAGGGAGGCGTGGTGAAAACCTTTGTATAAGCCAGATTCGATTACAGCCTTTGAACAGATTTAACATAATAAAATCTTTGCAAATAGTTCTCAAAATCTCTCCCCCACCAAAGCTACTTTCTACCGAATCACACTGGCTGAGACACGTGCACGGTGCTGCCCACCTGTCTGGGAATGCCTTCCACCTCTGTTTCAAGTTGTCCTCTACACGCAGGTGGACCTTCAATCCCACCACGGAGATGTGAAGAGAGAGTGCACAGAAAAGGAGATTCATGCTTTCATTAGTTCCACGGCTAAGGTTTCCTTCTATCTCTCTTCATTGCACACAAAAACTAAATGTGGGCACACATACCTACGTCCAGATGGAACACAAAGTATGAAAACAAGACAATCATGACTTGTCAGAACAAACATGGTGCTTCTGAGCCCTGATTATGGCCATTTCTCTTGGGAATTACGTAGCCTTGAGTAAATTACTGAGTCCCAGTTCCCTTGTTAATGAAACATGGGTACGTTCTTACTCTTCCCTCCCTAGGTGGGTCTGAGAATTAGATGAGAGAATTTGAGCAAAGGCACAGAAGACTGGTTGACGCATGAGAGATGATTCATAAGTGTCAGAAGGAACGACTCCAGGAGGAATTTGAGACACTCAACCCTTACCTAATGGAATCTTCTAAGGTCCCCTCCTCTGCTACCTCAATCTCCTCCCCTTGGTCAGTCTACACTCTGAATCCAGTTCCTGCAACTGAAATGACCACCTCTGCTCCCGATTTCCATGTTCATGTCGTCATCCCAGGACGATCTGCTTACCTCTGTGCCCGGAACTCAGGGGAATGTCTCCCATGTGTCTCCCAGACACCCGGGGCTGAATCATCACGTTGCCCCTGAAAACTGCTCTCACCCCTGTGTCCGCTAATCCCTGCTGATGGCACGGCTACTTCCCCATTCTCCTAAGATAAAAAAGAGTCACACGTTTGATTCCTCCTTTTTCACTCACTCCTCACCATCAATCAACACATCCAGTGGTTTTTAACCCCTTCACCACTTTCAAATCTATTTTCTTCTTTCCCACATCACTGTTTACTATGTTAATTCAGTTGCTGTTATCTACTCTCGGTTATTACAATCCCCTCTCTACTGATCCCCCTGCCTCCAGGTTATTATATTTATCGTTGATGCCCAAACGATTGCAAAGAATAAAAATCCATCTCCTCATGGCTTGACCCCTTGTCCTTCAGATGACTCTTGTCTCCATCTCTAGATTCTTCTGTTGCCAACTCCTTTCCCCCCTCAGCCACTAGATGCACCAGGAAAGTTCCTATGATGCTGAGCCGTTTATCTCTGCCTCGCAACCTCTCCTTCTTTGCCTTCAAAACCATCTAGGATATTACTCCTGTGGGAACCCTTTCTTAACAATCAAAATTCCTTATCTCCTCTCTACCCAGTTTATTTTTTTGCTTCAAGCATTGCCCTAATCACACCGCATTGTTATATAATTGCATATGTTTACCCCACTCAAAGTTATAAGAGAGAAGGGGTTCTTATTTATCTCTATGTCCAATATCTATAGCAGCCTTGAACACACAGAAGGCACCACAGGATCATATGGTCAAAGACTGAACGAATGAACTAATGCATTATAATTTTGGTGGCTAGTCTGACTCTCATAATCAACTAGTCAAACCTTCTTTGGTGACTTTTAAGAAAACAGCAGATATCTATCTTTTAAGTTTTTTTTTTTTTTTGTTTTCGATAAAGGGCTGGGCACATAAAGAGACCTCTCTCATCTCCTAAGGATAGATAATTTTATTCCACGTTTCCTAAAGGGGACTAAAAAGCCTTCCTCAAGCTAGACCTGGAGTGAATAAGAAAAGAGCTTGGTTTGGCCATCTCCACAAATACGCTTCATTAAAAGCTCTTGTAGCTAATGCCCCTGATTCCTCCAAATGAGTGAGGACGCAGCGTGTTCCAGAAGTGTCTAATCAGAAGTGTCTCAGAGAGCTTTCTTATGTCATCATCAATTCGGTTGCATTTTTTCCAAGTGGAATCAGCTTGGTGATTCAGCTCTGTCTCTAGGCAATTAGTAGTGGAATGATTGCAGGGAACATGATGAGGATCTTCACCTTCCTGGGATGGGCAGGCAGGGAAAAAGTGCTCCTGCCCACACAAAAAGGGCCTCCGCAGAGGCACAGGCACCTCTGCAGCAGAAACACTAACAGGCACTGTGATAAGAGCTCTGTGTGAGGAATGGAAGCTGGCAACAGGACATGGAAGTAAGCAAGGGCTTGAAGTTGAACTTGACCTCATAGGGCAAAACCACGCTGGAGCATCAAAACCTCCCTGAGAAATCCCAGCACTTGCTGCAAGAAGGTTGACACCTAAAATGCACAGAGATGAACAAGTGTCCCCCTTCTCACTTGTGCTCACGTGACTTCCCCACCCTCCTTCCTTCTCAGGATCCCGGGGCTTTGCCTGCCCTGACGGTGCTGATTTCTTTCCACCTCTGCTTAAATTGCATTATCTCCCACCTGGTCTCCTTCCAACCTGGTCACTCTCTTCCTTTTCCACAATTCCAAGAGATAGGATAGAGGAACACTTTTATTTGATCACCAGCAAAAACATCCTTTGTACTTGAAGTGAAAAATCTAACAATGGTAACTGTGGGACCACAAATTATTCTTTATTTCTGTCCTAATTCTCTACTTCAGGAGACTAACTGCCACATCTAAGACCTGACTGCTGGCACCTTCCATGGGGCAGGGGAGGAGTGGAGGGGAGCTCATGCATCAACCAGTGGAGAGAGCAACTGGGGAAGAAGGGGACAGAGAGAGAGACCGAGGCAGAGAGAGAGAGAAGAGAGTGAGAGACACAGAGAGAGATGCAAGGAGAGCCAGAGCACAAGCAGATGATAAAATGATACGTCAAACAGAACGCAGGCAGAATGCAAGTGTCTGTGGAAGGCAATTACACAGTTGTTTAGGTAAATCAGAAGCCCGCTCCCATGACTACTGTGCTCTCATCAAAGCTCAAAGCCATTGTCAGCCCCATGGGAGTAGCTGGCCGTAACCAGTCTTGCATGAAGCCTGTGGGAACAGCTGGCTCAAGCACAACCCGAGTGTCCTATGATGCTTTGAAGACCACCCGGCATGGGCCTGAGGAACCTCTCTTCTCCAGGAGGCCCTTATAGCCAATCCTCTGGAGTAGGTTCAGCACACTTTTTCTGTAAAAGACCACTTGGCAAATATTTTAGGCCTCGCAGGCCATACAGCCTCTGCAGCAACTACTGAACTCTGCTGCTGTCATGCAAAAGCAGCCAGGAGAATACATAAATGAGTCAGAGTGACTGGATTTCAGTAAAGCTTTGTTACAGACAATGCCATTTCAATGCCACATCATCTTACTCTGTTACAAACTATTCTTCTTTTGATGGACATTCAACTTTTTAAAAAGGTAAAAAACATTCTTGCTGGGCATGCCGAAAACAGGTGGCGGGCTGGACTTGGCCTGTTGGCTGCATTTTGCCGACCCCTGGTGGACACGTCTGACCTTTCCAGTCATATCACTCTGTTTCCTAAATCCTTTCCTCTGCCTCAGCACTACACTCTTTCAAAACCTTCTGTCCTGCACTCTGGAACCTGCCCTGAATGATCCCTGATGTCCTCCCCTTCTTCTTGGAGAGACACCTCCCCATCGCTGTCATACTGAGTCTGGGAGAATGGATTCCACTGCAGATTTGTCCTGTCCACTGGAGGCTATGAATTTATTTTATTCTTTCTCGGTATCTCTGCTCTGCCATGAAACTTCTAGACCCCATCTTTTTAAACCCTGTGCCTCTTATGGCATCCAAATAATCACACCCTCCTCTTCCTCACCACGTCTCTGCTCTCTCCTAACTTTGGGGGGCTCCTTTCCATTCACGGAGCACCTATGCTCCTGACCTAGACTCTTCCTCTCCATCCCAATTCCAACCATCATTCTTGGTGACTTTTCACATCTGGAAAGATATCTCTCCAAACCTGATTCTCACATTCTTTTTTTTTTTTTTTTTTTTTTTTTTGTGGTACGCAGGCCTCTCACTGTTGTGGCCTGTCCCATTGCGGAGCACAGGCTCCGGATGCACAGGCCCAGCGGCCATGGCTCACAGGCCCAGCCGCTCCGTGGCATGTGGGATCTTCCCAGACCGAGGCACAAACCTGTGTCCCCTGCATCGGCAGGCGAACTCTCAACAACTGCGCCACCAGGGAAGCCCAGTGCTGGTGGATTTTTAAGAGAGGAGATTATATTTCACAAAGCATACAAAATAACTCAAATTTTACTTTTAAACATTCTGGTCTTCAGAGATAATATACATTGTCCCCGTCAACCACATAAATGCTTATTGGATGAAGAACCCAAATTATTCTTCAATATTTTTCCAGATAGACACCAAACACATTCCCAGAACACTGCATTTTTCTTTTTATTCACATACACCCTCTTGGGTATACACAGACCCCAAATTGTAAGCTCATACAGTTTTAAGTTATTGAGACAAACTTGCGTACATGCCCACACATGCATATATGTTAGCACATGTTCTTTCTTTATTTAGCAGAATACTTAGTTTGCCATTTATTTCCATTTAAATCTATTTTTCAGATGTTCTATGTTGGGGGACACTCATGGAATCACAAGGTCCTGATTTGTTTGCACTTGATTTCCTATAATGATATTCTCTAGGGGTTGTTCAGTGTCTCAGATCCGTTTTCAAGTCTTTTTAGTGTTTTATTTTCTCTTAAACCAGATTTTTTTTCCCCAGGAACTCAGAGAACTTCAACCTCATATGCACTCCCAGCATGACACATACGTGGCTCAAGGGGCCCCTGCTCGGTCACATGCACGCCGGCCTGACACGCCGTCCAGCGCTGAGCCAAAGAAGGCTCCCCTCAATCATCAGGAGGAATTGTCCCCAAACGGAACATCTGAGTTGCGAGCGCCACATTCCTTCCATTATTCATTCTAGACATTATGAAAAATAAGCACTTGGAAAGCCTAGCATATTCCACTGACCAAAAATCATGATTTTGATGAGGACCACCACTATTTCAGCATTATTTGTGCATGAGAACAGCACTCAGCTCTGCACCGAACAGAACTGAGACTGGCCTTGCCTCCAGGGCTTAAAAACTGGGGAGACAGATCTGATGAGGAGGAATGGTACATGAGCCTTAGACAGTATAGTCTCTGTTGCCAACTGCCTGAGGGGTCTCTATGGGTCCAAAGAATATTTTGAAGAATAAATACACACTAAGGAGGAATTTAAAGGAGGAAGTCTTTGTTCACATATCAGGGAGAGCTTTCCTATGGTTGAGTCATTTCAAGAGTAAGGGAGACACAGCACTGAAAAAGAAAAACATCTCAAAGGAAGGATAAACAGGCAGACACACAGGAAAAACAGAGCAGTGTAGCCCTCGAGGTTCTCGGGGAGTCCAGGGACCAACACCAGAGCCTCCTAAATGTGATGGGTCCCCCAGTGGTGACACTGTAGGCATGGTGGTCAGGTAAATTCAACTCCCCCTGGAACCGCCCTGAGCGGTGCTGATGTACACACAGTGTTCCAGGCCCCCCGCTACTGGAGGCCATTAGACCCCTCCAGTCATCCTGAGAACCAAACGTGCACTCATGTATTCAAATATCTCCCAGCAATAGTGCCCAGCTGAGAGCCCTGAGTATCGAGTTTCTTCAGACATGGTGAGGAAGTACGAAAAGTTCCAGCCACAACACAGCAGAGAGACAAGAGCAAGTGGCCCAAACTGCTCATCATGAGGGTCATGGTGACCAGCATTGTGGGGTGTGTGTATTTCTGTGTTCTCTCTCCCTAACTTTGTCCTTGGTGACACTTCTATGTTACTCCTACGTCTCCTTCCTTCTTATCTTCTTCCAATCCTTCAAACAAGACCTTCTTCCAAGAAAGCACCAGAAACACAATCCCATTTGCAAAGAACTGCTAGGCATTTAAACCATTTCTCCTGCGATGGATTCCAGAGCGGCAGCAGCAACAGACAGGGGTGCCCTGAAGTCAGTCACCTGGCTGATTCAGTTGAACTCTCACTGCTCTATCTGGAGGAAGCTGCTTATCTTATGTTCCTTTTGAAACGAGGGAGGATGAATATCTACCCTACATTTTATAGATTCCCTTAAATATTTTAAATATATGGGAACATTCTGTGAATTGTAGAATGCTGTGTAGAATGCTGTGTAGATATGAGTTGTTATTTCACAGAACCCAGACACTCACACTGAAGGTACTGACTAATGGTTGGTTGTCAGCCAGTGGCCAAGCCTCTGGGGCAGCACTTAGGGAGATGGGTCTTCCTCGCAGGGGATGATGCTGAGTTTGCACGTGTCCCCCAGTGCTGCCTACCTGGGGGCTGGTTCTGAGCTCAGCTCCTCTGGTCTCAGGATGCAGTGGGATAAGCTGGAGGGTGGCATTCACAAGAGAACCATCTACAAGAGGGCAGAAAGTGCCTGGAATAGCAAAGACCCTGGTGGAACAAGACTCATCTGTCAAGGCCAGGATGGGGGCCGACAGCTCGAGAACTGGCAGCAAACAGGGCCAGGAGCAGAGACAGGAAGATTCATTTCTTCCAGAGAAAGGAGTGTGCTGTGAAGAATAAATCATCTCCTCTGTGGCCACTGGACCCGACCCAAGAGCGAAACTTGTTTTGTGAATTTGATCCCAGGGGAAGCCAGTGGCGGTGCCGCTCAAGGAGAAGCAGGGGTGAGTGGGGTGGCAGGTGCTGTATGACATAGCAAGGTAAGCCCAGGTGACGCAGTGGCCACACCTGACTGTACCTGCCAGAGGTAAGTGTGGCTCTGGCCCAGAGCTGGGTGGGAAGACAGACGGTGGCAGGGAGGTGTCAGCTAGAGAAGGACAGAGTCATCCAGAGAGACTCCATTCCAGTTTCTTCAAGAGGCACATGGTAATTAAAAAAAGAGTTCCCTGGTGGTGTAGTGGTTAAGAATCTGCCTGCCAATGCAGGGGACACGGGTTCAAGCCCTGGCCTGGGAAGATCCCACATGCGGCGGAGCAACTAAGCTCGTGACCACAACTACTGAGCCTGCACTCTAGAGTCCGTGAGCCACAACTACTGAGCCCACGTGCCACAACTACTGAAGCCCACGCACCTAGAGCCCATGCTCTGCAACAAGAGAAGCCACCGCAATGAGAAGCCCATGCACCACAACGAAGAGTAGCCCCCGCTCGCCGCAACTAGAGAAAGCCCGTGCGCAGCAATGAAGATGCAATGCAGCCAATAAATAAATAAATGAATAAATAAATAAATAAACTTATTTTTAAAAATGGCTCGGAAGGGTGAGGAGAGAGATAAGAGGAGGGCTCAGATCAGTGGCTTCCGATGATGTTCCTGTGATCACAGGGGGGAGAGGGGAGGGTGCAGGCCGTGACAAGCCAGGACGGCTCCCAGTTCATGCCCTAGTGAAGCCACGAAGAAGACAGGGGTCAAGGTCCAGTCCTGCAAGGGGCAGGGGGGCTGAGAGGACGCCACCGCGATGGCTCTTGAGAGATGCAGGGTCCAGGTGGGAGGAGGTGAAGGGCAGGGGGGCTGAGAGGTGGGCAGGCTGGAGAGAACAGCAAGGCGGAAGCAGCTTTCCCTCTGCCTGGGACCCTCGCTCCTTGCTGGCCCGTGGGAGTGGCCTCAGACCAGACTCTCCCCTTCGCGGCTGTCCCCAGGGAGCCAGCGCACGTCTGCCTTTCAGCTGAGCCTTCATCGTGTCCATGTGGCAAAGCCGTGAGTTCAGACTCCCGAGTACTCCGGCCCCGTGACTCTGAGCCTGACGACCATGGCACCTGTGGGGCTGGGCATTCGGGTCGGGTTCCTGGGGGCCTGGAGGAAAGCCCAGCAGCCCCTCCAGGCCCTGCCCCTCTCCGCATGGGCTCTGCAGCAGGAGTGAGGGGTGGGTGGCAGCCCTGGAGCCGGGGAGGCAGAGGGCAGGGAGGGACTGGTGTTATGGCTGAATTGTGTCCTCCCCATGTTCAAATTTTCGTGTTGAAGCCTTAACCCATGGTACCTCAGAATATGACTGTTTTTGGAGATGGGACCTTTAAAGAGTTAATTAAGGGAACACAACGCTGTGAGAGTGGACCCAAATCCAGCAAGGACTGGTGTCCCTGTAAGATGAGGACATTCCCAGAGAAATGACCCTGTGAGGACAGACATCTCCAAGCCAAGGAGAGAGGCCTCCAAAGAAGCCAACCCTGCCCACACCTTGGTCTTGGACTTCCAGCCACCAGAACTCTGAGAACATAAATGTCCGCTGGTTAAGTCAGCAGCCCCAGCAAACATGTGCACGGGTGCATCTGTCTGCCCTCTCCCAGGTGAACAGAAGGCCAAGAGGAACAAGGGGAATTCTCATTTGTTGAGGGTCTTCCACTCCACTCGCCACATAGTTCACATATTTTATTTTATTTAACACTCACAACGATCCTCCTTTACAGAATCCAGGGGACTGAAGGGGAGGGAGGTTGGGTCAGTCCTTTGGAGGTCAGGGGACGGGTCTACCTGGCTGAGAACCTAGTGCATCCTACTTGCACAGGGCAGCTTCCCCAAAGGGAAGGAGGAAGGGAGAGTGAGAAGACCAGAGGGGGAAGAGCCAGAACAGGTTGGGGACGAGATGGGAATGGAGCCTCTAGGGCGATGACAGGACAGGGTCTGTTCTGGCCACGGGAACTGGGAAAGAGCTGAGTGTTTCATCTGCAGACACCACTACTGGCAGGAAAATGTCCACCTTTGCCCAGAAGCCCCTCATGTAATAGGAAAGGCTCATTTAAGTCTTGCCCATCTTGGCCCTGCCTTCCGCCTTCTTAGCTAAAAGCACTGTCATTTCCTAGACTGAGAAGAGGGTGCTATAACTGAGAGTAGCCTAGAGTAGAGGGTTAAGCATTGCAAGGCATATAGGATATTTCTTTTCTTTTTTCTATTTTGCATCCTCTAGGAAATGTACCCATGATGCAAATATTTTTAAATTCCAAATTTTCCATCTAAATTCACTCTCATACATTAATAGGCATCCTGCTTTGCTTGTCTTCCCAAGCTCTTTGATCTCCCATCAGGGTGCTGTCAGAGTTGCCTTTATTTAATACAAAGACATTGGACATCAAACCCTGGGCTAAGACCTTCAGTCCCTGCTTCTCCAACAGGGAGCTCATTACCTTGAGTCAGTCACCTAGTATTACTGGGCTGGTCAAGGTAGCTTATGGCTTTAACAACTTGCAAATAATTAGGAGTCATGGATTAACTAGAAGCTTAATTTGTATACTGTATATGAGAAATCGCCTGTGTCTTATTTCTTCCAATTCCATAAGATAATGTGAGGGCACGTTGTCAAAGGTATGTGACCACACGTGTACTCACTTAGTTAAAAGTTACATATACTCTATTAACACACACACACACAACTTGTGGTTAAGTTACAAGAGCACACAGGTATTCATAGGTACCTATAAGATTTTGTGCAGATTTATCTCAGTTGAATAAGTATTCAATTTATCATTTTACCTGCCCTACCAATTTTTTTTAAACCATCTTCCTTCCCCTGTAAACACAAAGAAAAATTTCATGCCAGCTGAGTCTAAATATCCCCAGTTATGTATTAGTCTCGTTGGAATTAATGATGTTTCACTGTATTAGGATCAGATATTCTTCAGAAAACATGAGATTTTTTTAAAGACATAAGCTGCTCATGGAGACTATTTCTGCTCAGGGAGCAGTTTTAGACAAAAATCTTCTAGTTGGGGGTGGGGTTTGGGGTTGTCATCTGAAAGCTCCTAATAATCTCACCATAGAAGATGTCTTTGTGTAAACTTGGAAACCAGAACAATTTATTGCTATTTCAAGTTACCCACTAGCTTCCAGACACAAGCAATTCCCCCAAACAGCTCTAGCTCAGCCCCTCTGATGACAAGAGAATTTCTGAAGAATATTTCATGGAGAGTTTTTAAATGTTTACAACAATGCAAATATCGATGTCTCAGCCAAGTCAATATCGGAATTTATTGTCCTTTAATATTAAACACTGAGCCAGGCTCCCTATTGGTCAATATTTGCATTCAGGTAAATAAATCTTTATACTGACTCCAGCCGATGTCAATAGCTACTTATTCCAGATAAGTAAAAGTAAAAACAGGAAGCATTATTTATTATTTTGAGGCAAAACGGCAACGAGTTACATAAAGGCCCTGTGGCATTTCTAAAATATCAATACGTAGTTACTTTTGGCAATGAAACATCACGGTTTTATGAATCACACCGGATGGAATTTTATAATTAGGAGTTAATAAAAATAAATTTCATCTGTGTTATTAATATCACAGTGCTCTTTTTTAAAACTTGAAAGAATTCTCAGCTCTCCTGTTCTTTTCACCACTTGTGAGGTTAATTTTTTTTGTTGTTGTTGTTTGCGGTACGCGGGCCTCTCACTGTTGTGGCCTCTCCCATTGCAGAGCACAGGCTCCGGACACGCAGGCTCAGCGGCCATGGCTCATGGGCCCAGCCGCTCCGCATCATGTGGGATCCTCCCGGACTGGGGCACGAACCCGTGTCCCCTGCATCGGCAGGCGGACCCTCAACCGCTGCGCCACCAGGGAAGACCAATTTTTGATATTATCTGTAACTGTGAGAATTCACAGGGCTATGTTCCTGAACTTCCTAGATTATGTGATTAACCCTTATTCCAAATGTTAAAGAAAAATGTGCCCAGGCTTGACCTCTATGTGGGTGAGCAGGTGCTGCCTAGCTGTGCTTTGGGCCTCTTGTTTTGTGCTTTGGAATCAGGCCTCACAGGCTACCTCTGGGCATCAGGCCTCTGTGTTTCTCGATGTCTACTAAGAACAGACTGGGGTTCTGTGAATGAAAGAAACTTCTCCCCCCCGCAGTCAGTGCCCACTGGGTGGGGAAGGACTTCAGTCACCTATTAGGACACAATAAAGAGCCCCAGTTGAAACTGAACAAATGGGTCGGTGTTACTTGCATAAGTAGAATTTTGAAAAACATAGAATAGTTAGAATAGTTACAATTGTGAAAAACATATAATATGTATTTTATTATTTTCTTTAGGGGGAGTTCATTGTGCTTTTGTATGCACAGAATTTATTTACCTAGACACTGTCATATATTTACTTAGAAATGATAATATACTGAGAAAAGTAGCAATATTACTTCCCTGTAAGAAAGTTCCTGCACCCTTCAGGCCTGTGTTGATGCTCCAGTAATTGGTGTGTGGACTGACCGGCCTAACAGAACATTTAAACAAGCAAATGTGGCCATTCTGTGGCTCTAAATAGTACACACAAGGTCAGTCCTTTATAGCTGCTAGCAGAATTCAGTCACTAAGCAAGTGATACTCAGTGGAGATGTGGTGCTTTTAGAGCAGCACAGGTCAAATAAAATTAAATGAAGATTTATGCCCATTACAAAAATGTCTACGATGCGATCGAGCCTCCCCAGAATGATAAAAGCTGCTAAAAGTGAAATAAATGATATCTGCCTCAAGCATGATTTTCCCCCAGAGTCTCCGTAGCCCAGAGGGCAATGGTAGCTGATTCTATAGAATGGTGAAGACCATGTATTTGTTGTTTTGAAATCTAGGTGTGGTCTACATGACCAGAAGCAAGTGGAGACAGTTCCCAAGAGAATCCACCAAAGGAAGCCTGTGAAACCATCACAGGCAGGAAGCTGTCCTGTAGGGGAGGCTGGCTTGTGCGGCCTGAAAAGTAAAAGAGCTGGGTGCAGTGACGTGGATGGCACGTGTCTGTTGGAGAGGTCTGGACTTCTGCGATGCTATGTTACTGTTTTTCCTTTGGGACACGGATGTCAACAGCCTTTAAATCAACTTTCACAGCATACTTGAGGTTTACTGACTTGGTTTATGTAAACTAGGAAATCACAATCCTGGCCCTGTGTGCACAGGATTTCCCTAGTGACCCCAGTGGAGATTCAGGAAGGTGCCTTACTTCTCATCAGCCATTGAAAAACACTAGTGAGCACCCACGGTGGTTCCTTGTGGATTTAAAGAGTCAACACAGATTTTGTGAAAACCTACCATGAGCTAGGGCCAGGCTATGAATGGAGTCCTGTTTACCATGGCACCCTGTCCCCAAAACAGTGACTGGCACGTAGTAGGAGATACCATCATTGTTTGTGAGATTAGAGAGGCAGAGTTCTCACGTGAGGAGGCTTACAGCCCACAGAGAGTTAGGTAATACAGCCATGATCACACAGGTAGGTATTTTAAATTGGAGGGGCACAAAAGAAACAGTGCAGAGTATTGCATCCACACGTCTGAGGAGTTCTCGAGGTTGTTGATTTGGTGGGAATGTGTATGTGTGTGGGTGAAGGGGGCTGCTTATCAGGGAGAGGTTCCCAGGAGAGGTTAACACGGACATTGAGATTTTAAAAGGCCAAACATGAACAAAGAGCCTGGGAGACAAAAGGGGAAACGGATTCCAGGCAAGTGGAACAGCACATGCAAAGGCTCAGAGGCAGAAAAGAATATGACATTTTAAGAGATATTTATAAGTAGGTGTGTTGATCGTGGGGTTTAAACTGCAATAGTGGAAAGAATGGGGACCATTCTGTGTGGATGTTTGGGGAGGTATCTAAATATGACAAGGAAAAATCTTTTAGGATATTGCTGAGAAGCAGAGAGGACCATCTGCAACATTTGAGCGAGAGAATAACATAATCGGATCCACCAGATAGGCAGCGCCCTCTAGCAGCAGAATGGAGGACGAGGTAGAGAAAGGCAAGCCTGAAAGACAAAAGGACTAGGAACAGAAATAGTGCAATGATCCTGATAAGAGAAAAGAAGTGCCTCAACCAGGCAATGGCAATGGGAATGGAGAGAAATTTAGGTAGTGAGAGGACATTTAGAAGGATTGGAAATCTTTCTAAAAGACTTGGAAATTGATTGAAAAGATATGTGCCGTTAAAAGAAGGAATCTAAGGTAACTTACAATTTTCTATCTGCGGCAACAGGACAGTGGTGTCATTCCCTGTAATGATACAGGACACACATGATGAATTCCATTTGTATAAAATAAGGTTAAAGTGGCTATAGGGCATTGAAATGGGGATGTCTTTAACTCAGTTAGCTATTGGATTTGGGGCTCAGGAGTGGAGTCTGCCCTAAAAAGACCTGCTTGCTATGTTGCTTGCTGCAGCTATATAGTGGTGGTAGTTGCAGCTGTGGCCCAGAATGAGATAAAAGGAGAAAGTGCAAAGTGAAAAGAGGAAAGGATCCAGGCCAAACCCACCCTGGAAATTACTGTCCTTAAGCTGTGAGTAGAGGAAGAGCCCAAACGAAGGTTAAGAAGGAAATTTCAAAGAGGGAGGAGAAGCATGGAAGAGTTGATGAGGCTAAGGAGACTGTGTCCCCAAAGATCTCTGGACAATGTCTCCCATGCACACTGGCATGGACAACCTCTCTCTGGGAGGTGGGGTCTGTGATGCCTTCTTGTATCAGGTGGGGCTGTATCCCAGCTTCACTTGCTCTTTAGGAACCCGACCACCTTGGTGTGAGGAAGCCAAATAGGCCATGAGAGAGACGCCTCAGAGAGGCTGTGCGCATATGTCTGACTGATGCCCCAAGCGTTCACCTGGCCTTCAGGTCTTCCCAGGTGAGGCCCCATGCATCACAGAGCAGACACATGCTGCGTCACATGTTCTGTCCAAATCCCTGACCCAAGGTATCTGTGAGTATGATATCATTGTTAGTTTACACCACTAATCTAGGGGCTGGCTTCTTACCCTGCACTAGCTAAATGGAACAGAGGCCAAGCAAAGGGACAGAAATCTGAAAGACAGAGTAGACAAGGAGGCAGACATTTGGAGTAAGAGAAGGAGGAAGTCTATTAGATTTGGCGACTGGAAGGCCCATGGTGGTCTGAGTATCTCAGTGCAGTGGTGAGATTGGAAGGCAGACCCTAGTGAGCTAGTGAGTTGTGCACTGGAGAGCAGACTGCTCTTTCTACAAGCATTTCTCTTTTCTTTCAGCTGTTCTTTGATGATTTGCCAGTGCCAATATCTTTTATAATTCTCAATAATCTGTTACAAAAATTAATTGGCAAATATGCTTTTCATTTATTAGAACTCAGAAAATAAAATCCCCAAACCAGAATTTACCTATTTGTCTCAAAACTTTAACACAAGTGATTGATACCTTTAAAAGAATTTTTAGTATGATATACATAGCACTCAGCTTTTATAATTATCAATATTCTGACATCATTTTAGTTATTACAGTTGTTTGCTGGAATATTTTAAAGTAAATCCCAAATATTTCTTATATCATTTTGCTCTTGAAATGCTTCAGAATACATTCCTAAAAAGTAATGCTTTTGATATTACATTACTAAATACAATTAAGGCATCTGACAAAATTAAGAATAATCCTTTATAGTGACTGAATTTTGATTCAAGCTTTCGATAAGCTTTGTTTTTCTGAGAACCTAATATGTTAGGCATTGGTCTAGGAACTAAGAGATATATAAGTGAAGAAGAAGAAAGACAAACTAGAGAAAAAACTGCAAAAGATGTTAAGTAGATCCTTAGATACCACAATGTCAGCTTTCAATTATTTTCATCCTCATCAATAAAGGTCTTCTCCTTCATTCTTTGGTCACCAGGTAGCCACACAGTATATGTTGTGGTCTCATCTCCTGTTTGGGAGAAACCTGCTCTTAGAAAAATATCAAGCAATTGTAAAGTTATTAAGTCATAAATCTGTTGGAAATGTAAATAATATTAATGAGAGAATGTCTTTCACGTCAATAACAAATAAGGAAAGAATGCAAACCCTTACCACCCCCATTCAATAGGAGACCTAACCAGGCAAGAAGATAGGAAACAAAAATGAAAGGGATTACAGATTAGAAAAGAAGATCAGCTTCACTCACAGATGACATAATTGCCCACAGAAAATATGAGGAATCTACAAAAACCTGCTAGAATTAATGTGATGTTTTCAAGGTCACATAATATAAGGTCAACACACAAAAATAAAGTGTATTTCTGTATACTAGCAACAACAGATTTGAAGAGAATAATGTGTCTGGGGTCCCTGAGACCACTAACCCTCAGTGATTCACTAGAAGAACTCATGGGACTCAGCATGAGTTGTGTTCATGTCTGATATTTATTACAGAGACATAGGCAGAGTCAGGAGGAGTCTATATGAGGGCCCTATATACTCTCTTCCTCCCATGAGGGGTCACACAGAGCACAATCTGCCCTCAGCAATAACTATGCAGCAAAGAGTGTGATGTTTCTGCCTAAGGAAGCCCATGAGAGACTCAGTGCCCAAGGTTTTCATTGGTGGCAGGTCATGTGGGCACCCACTGCCTAGCTTGTACCCAAATTCTAAGCTCCCAGAAGCATAAACCACATTGTACAGTCTAGGCACAATAAGCCTCCCTTATCAGGTAGGGAAAGTTTTATATGAGTGTAGGGAACTGTTTACCAACCACATACCCAGATACCACCTAGGGGTCAATCTTGCAGGCATTTCTCTTTAAAGGTAACAGTTTTGGGTCTGCTATATTAACTCTTTTAGAACAAATACCTACCAAAAAATATAGCAGGAGTTTTTTTAAAGAAATTGAAAAACGTACTCTAAAATATATATGAGAAAGCAAATTACATGAAAAAGAAAATAGCCAGTGATATTAAAAAAAAAGAGGACTGAACTTGGAGGACTTATATTATCTCATGTAGGGCTTACTATAAAATTACAATAATCAAGATATTGTGGTATAAGCAGAAGCATTGACATATAGATTTATGGAGAAGAATGGTTAGTTCAAAAATACCCACACATATATGGCCAATTAATTTTGGAAAAAGTCACCAATGCAAGTCAATGCATTAAAGGATTGTCTCTCTAACATATGTTCTGGAAAAATGAATATCCAAATCAGAAAAATGAAAAATAATCTCAATCCTTCCATTATATCATATAAAAAATTTCATGGATAGTACATCTAAACACAAAAGGTAAAATTATAAAATGTCTTGAAGAAAACATAGGAAGACATTTTCATGACCTTAAGGTAGGTCAAAGATCCTAAGCTGGTCACAAAAGCTGTATGTATAAGAAAAAGCTGTGTTAGAAAAAAATGATAATTTCAGTGACATCAAAAGTAAAACTTTTAGCTCTTCAAAAGACATCTTAAGAAAATGAAAAGGTAAGCTAAAGAATGGGGACAGAAATCTTTGCAATACATATATATTTGGCAAAAGAATTGTATCCCCAATATAAAAGATTCTTATAATTTAATAACAACAACACACCTTTTATTTAAAAATGGCAAAAACTGGAAAAGACATTTTATAAAAGAGAACATAAAAGTGGCCCATAAACACATGAAAAGGTATTCAATATCATTATTCAGCAGAAAAAACATAAATTAAAACCACAATGAAATAACAATGCTCACTAGACCAGAAAACTTTTTTAAAAAGACTGGCATCAAATACTCCACCTAATAAACAAACTTGGCACATGAAATGTTTTCCGAGATAGACCACATACTAGTCCATAAAGCAAGCTTCAGTAAATTTAAAATGATTGAAACCATACAAAGTATGATGTCTGACCACAATGGATTGAAATCAGAAAGCAGTAACAGGAAGAAACTTGGGGAATTGACACATATGTAAACATTAAACAACTCACTTCTAAATAACCAATGGGTCAAAGGGAGATTAAAAAATACTTTGAGATAAATTAAAATGAATTTATAATATATCAAAACTTATGGGATGCAGCTTACTCAGTGCTTAGACATTTATAGTTATAAATGTCTATATTAAAATAAAAAAAGATCTAAAATTAATAACTGAAACTTCCACCATAGGACACTGGGAAAAGGAGAGCAAACTAACCCTAAAATGAGCAGAAGGAAGAAAATAATGAAGAATATGGAATAAATTAATGAAATAGACAATAGAAAGCAATAGAGAAAATCAACAAAACCAAAAGTTAGTTCTTTGACAAGCCTTTAGAAAGAGTGACTGAGAAAATAAAGTGAAAGACTCAAATTATTAAAATCAGGAATGAAAGAGGAGATACTATGCCAACCTTAGAGAAAAAATAATATAAAGGAATAGTATGAATAATTATATGTCAATAAACTGGATAACCTAGGTGAAATGGGCAAATTTATAGAAAGATATAAACTATAAAACCAACTCATGGAGAGTTAAAAATTCTGAATAGACCTACAGCAAAACAGATATTAAATTAGTAACTAAAATTTATTCACAAAGAAAGCCCAAGTCCATATGGCTTCACTGTGAATTCTACCAAACATTTAAAGAAGAACTAATAAATTATTCACAAATTCTCCAAAAAGAAAATAATAATAATAATAGAAGAGAATACACAACTCACTGCATGGGGCCAGTATTAACCTGATTCCAAAACCAGACAAAGATTTCACAATAAAAGAAAATCATTGACCAATATCTCCTATGAATGTAGATGGGGAAATCCTCAACAAAAATACTAGCAAACAAAATCCAGGAGCATACAAAAATGATTACACACTATGACCAAATGGAACTTATACCAGGAATGCAAGATTGATTCAATTAAAGTAATATATTGGGTTGGCCAAACGAAATTTTTGGCCAACCCAGTACTATATCAACAGAATAAAGCGCAAAACATAGGATCATCTCAATAGATCAAAAATAGTGTTTAACAGAATCCGACGCACCTTCCTGATAAAAAAATACTCAACAAACTAGGAACAGAAAAAAGTCTCCCTCGACCTGATAATGTGGATTTACAAAAACTCCATAGCTAGCATCAAATTTAATGGTGAAAGATTGAGTGCTTTCCCCACCAAGATCAGGAACAAGAGAAGAATGTCTACTATCAACCCGTTCTATTCACATTGTACTGTAGGTTCTAGCTGGGCTATTAGTCAAGAAAATGACATAAATGGCATTTTGGGAAGGAAGATGTAAAACTCTCTCTATTCACAGATGACATGATCTTAGATATAGAAAAGCCTGAGGGATCCATTAAAAACTATTAGAACTAATAAATGAATTCAGCAATATTAAGAATACAAGATGGATATATAATAAATAATAATAAATAATAAAAATAATAAATAACTGCATGTCTATACATTTTCAATGAATAATTTGAAAATTAAATTATATAAAAAGAATTCCATTCATAATAGTATCAAAAAGAATAAAATACTTAGCAATACATTTAATAAGAGTGCAAAACCCATACTCTGAAGATTATAAAACATTGTTGAAAGTTATTAAAGAAAATCAAAATCATTGGGAAGTCTCCATGTTCATGAATCTGAAGGCTTAATGTTGTTAAGATGGCAATATACCCCAAATTAACCTTCAGATTCAGTGTAATTGCTATCAAAATCCAAGTTGATTTTTTTGGCTAAAATTAACAAGCTAATCATAAATTTTAAATGGTAATTATGGGGCCTTAGAATAGCCAAAGCAATCTTGTAAAATGGAAATCAAATTTGGTTGACTCATAATTCTGGAGTTCAAAATTTACTGCAGAGTCACAGTCATCAAGGCAGTGTGGTACTGATATAAGGATAGATACATAGATCAATGGAATAAAATTGAGAATCCAGAAGCAAATCCCCATGTTTATGGTAAATTTATTTTTGACAAGAGTGTCAAAACAATTCACTGTCCAAAATAATAATTTTTTTTCAACAAATGGTGCAGGGAAGACTGGATATCCACATGCAAAAGGATGAAGGTGTACTCTACCACAGACCATATACACAAATGAACTCAAAATGAATAATGTAAGAACTAAAACTCTTAGAAGAAAACACAGGAGTAAATTTTCTTGATCTTGGATTAAGCAATAGTTTCCCAGACATGACACCAAAAGCACAATCGAAAGGAAAAAGAATACATAAATTGGACTCCATAAAAATTTAAAACTTTAAAGAACTGATATCAAAGAGCACCATCAAGAAAGTGAAAAGAGAAGCCTCAGGGAGAAAATATTTGCAAATCATAAATTTGATAAGGTACTTATACGTAGAAAATATTTTTTCAAAACTCTATGACTCACTAAAAAAATACAACCCAATTAAAAATGGACAAAGATTCTGAACAGATATGTATCCAAAGTAGATATACAAATGGCCAAGCAGCACATCAAAAGATGATCACATCATTAGCCATTAGAGAAATGCAAATCATAACCACAACGAGACGAGACTTCACACCCACTAGGATGGCTATAATTAAAGATGAATAATAAGTGTCCGTGTGAATATAGAAAAATTGGAACTTTCATACAAGGTGGTGAGAATATAAAATAATGCAGCAACTTTGGAAAATAGTATACTAGTGTCACAAAAGGTGAAATAGAGCTACTGTATGACCCAGAAATTCCACTCCTTGGTATCCACCGAAGAGAAATAAGTATATCTACACAGCAACTTGCACACGATTGTTCATATCAGTATTATTTACAATAGCCCCAAAGTGGAAACAACCCAAGTGGATGAATAAACAAAATGTGGCATATCCATTAATATCCATACAATGGAATGTTATTTGATCATAAAAAGGAATGTAGTGCTGATAGAAGCTACAACATGAATGAACCTTGAGAACAGCATGCCAGGTCAATGAAGGCAATGACAAAAGATGTCACTGATATAAAATACACCAAATAGGCAATTCTATAGAAACAGAAAGTAGATTAATGTTTGCCTAGGGCTGAAGGCAGGGAAGAGGAAGAGGTGAGGTGAACAGTGACATCTGAAGGATACAAGTTTCTTTTGGAGAGTGATAAGATTTTTCTACAATTGTGTTGCATAATAAAAAAATGACATCTGTACAACTCTGTAAATATATAGAAAACATTAATTTGCACATGTCTAAATGAGTGAATTGTAAGCTATGTTAGTTATGTCCCAATAATGCTGACAACTGCATTTATTTTAATTTATTATATTTTCTTTCTTATATTACATTTAATCAATCAGTTAGTTGTCACACAAAAATAAATACATACTTCCAAAGGGCTAAGATGTGGATAAAATGGAAGGCTCATATATATTTTTGGTGGTAAAGTGGCTCAATAAGACATTTGTAAACTGTATTGATATATCTTGTAAAATTTAATATATGCTTAACATGTGACACAGCCATTCCAATCCTTGGTATATATTTTAATTTTCCTTTAACCCACTGGTTGTTTAGGAGTGAGTAATTTAATGTTATATATGTGTGAATTTCCAAAATTTATTTCTGTAATTGATTCCTGATTTCAATTCACTGTGGTCAGGCAACATACTTTGTATGCTTTCAATTATTTTAAATTTATTGAGGCTTGCTTTATGAACTAGCATGTGGTCTCTCTTGGAAAACATTTCCAAGGATGTTTATTGGGTGGAGTATGTGTACACATGCTCTTAATAGTTTTATTCCCAATAGCGTGAAACTAGAAATTATCTAAATGCCCTTCGACATGGAATACTACATGCAACAACACAGGTGAATCTTACAGACATTATGCTAAATGAAGGAAGCCTCACCCAGAAGACTGCATACTATGATTTCATAAATATGACATTCTATCCATAGTTTTAGAAATCACATCAGTGGTTGCCTGGGGCTGGGTGCTGAGGAGGGAGAATGATGGCACAGGGGCATGGAGGGACCTTCTTAGTCAATGCGAAGGCTTTGTATCTTGATTAAGGTGATGGTTATGCGACTGTATACAATTTGTCAAAAGCCATCAACCTTAAAATGTTTGAATTTCATTGTATGTAATTATAGCTCAATAAAGTTGATTTCAGAAAGAAAAAAAAAACAAATCACTTGATGAAGTAAATCACACAGCTCTCAGATGTGTTTGCAGGGTTTGGTCCTGAGTGATGGGATTTCAGGAACATCTGTAAATTGTTGACCTGCCGGGACCACCAAATCACACGACCATGCCTTCTCACCTTCCTTGCTCTGCATCCGTACCCTTGTGATCTCAGTACAGTATCATGTAATGCAGAGAATGCTAAATTTACAGTCAGGAATCATGATTCCAGCCCTGGCTATATCATTTATGAGCTGTGCAATTTGGGGTATATATCCAGGCCTATAAAGTCCCTATTCTATGGGATTGTTGCACAGATTGAACTATATAAGACCTATATAGCCATCTGCCATACTAGATGGGATTGTTACTGCTAAGTATTTTATTAACACACATCCACACAGATAAGTGCTACACTCTCCTGAAATACTTGCAGGATTTTAGTGCCCTAGCCCAGGAAGCAAGTCAACCTGCCCTCAGAGCTGGTCTCATTCTGTGTCCATTGAAACCCAAAGGGAAGATTTAATTATCTTTGGTCACTAACTTTAAACAAAACAAAACAAAACAAATCACTAGCATGGCCTTCTCTCTTCTTTCCATTGCAGATCTCTAGATATGCAATGGAATTAAGTCTAAATGCAAGATGAATTCTCGAGCATGTGAAATAGTAGTTTCTCCTCATTTTATTTCTCATTCTGTTGCGTGTTCTCAGCATCCCTGCTTCAGAACAGTATCCCATCTTTTCTCCCAAGTTTTCTCCCTTTGCCTCACACAGCTGTCCCTCTTACATTCAATTAAACTGGACACATGGACTCTGACTTCAGAGTCAAGTTTATTTCCCCCCCTCTCCTTCATGCAGCTTTGGCTCTGGAATACAGGGGATAAAAGTATTAGGAGGATGGAGATTCGGGTGATCCTTCGATTATGTCTGAGGCTGAGCCATCATCAGTGACCATGTCTGGACAACCACTTCAGGTCACTCAGGAAGATAGCCAGTTTTCTCTGACCTTCATAGACCCCAGCCCAGATTCACCACTATTTCTTCACTGCTACAGATGTCATTGTCAATATAACTGTCCTCTCATCAAACTGGGCATTTTTTTTGAACTAGCATTAGCCCAGACTACCTTTAAAAATGGTGCAAGTTTATCCTAAATTCATCTCTCCATCCCAAACATGTATGCACATATTTGAACTAGGAATCACAACCACCAGCCAAACCTGGACATATCGGCAGGCTCTTTTCTCACCAGACAAGATCCTATGCCAATCTTCTAAAACAACAATAAAACGTGATGCAGGCAGTGTCTGGTTATTCTAGGTGTATTGCTAAATTTTTATCAAACTATTCATAGAGTCTGAATTCCTATTTCAAAAATGAGGATAATATCAATTTTGCATGTTTGTGGTACAGATTAAAATACAATAATAACGTGCATTTAACTAGTACAGTCGCTAGCACAAAGGAGTACTCAATACATGCTTTCCTTTTTCTTTTTAGTCACACAGACCTAGTTAGGATTTGTGATTATTAAGAAAAATATAGGATTCCAAAAGTTTACCATATAAGACACCTTGTTGGAACTAGCTCCAACTCCCTGTAGATGTCAGCTGAGGTCTGTTCCATTCATGTGTCTCCGACTCACACTGGCACAGAACTTTGCACAATGACAGTGCTCACTACATATTTATTAAGTTCACGGTTTGGTAATAGTAGGTGGTAGCTCTTTTTTTTTTTTTTTTTTTTTTTTTTGCGGTACGCAGGCCTCTCACTGTTGTGGTCTCTCCTGTTGCAGAGCACAGGCTCCGGACGTGCAGGCTTAGCGGCCATGGCTCATGGGCCCAGCCGCTCCGCAGCATGTGGGATCTTCCCGGACCGGGGCACGAACCCGCGTCCCCTGCATCGGCAGGTGGACTCTCAACCACTGCACCACCAGGGAAGCCCTAGGTGGTAGCTTTTATACTGAGATCTGAAGATCCAGTCTCTGCCTTTTAAGAGCCGTGTGCCCATTGAGAAGAGAGGGACACAGAGTGTTCTTGGTGACGTGCTGGACAATCTTCCCTTCAGATCAGTTTCTTTCCTGAAAGTTAAGGAAAATACCCTCTTGGACTCCATGCCAGAAGCTTCATAGATAAGGTAAGATGTCTCATTTGGGAAAAGTTAGGATGGAAGACTGTTTCAAGAAAATGTCTAAAATGAGGGCTTGGATGTATATTTGAAACCCACTGGATGTGAGTAGAGAGAGTGTGAGTGAACAAGATTATGTCAATTCCAGTAGATTTAAGGAGAGTGGCGTAACCAAAGGGTGAGAAATGTGTACATCTAAATAATCATGTGGTTCCCAATGATCTTCCCAGGATTTCAGCAGCAGTCTCCAAGTAACCAGCTATAATATATTACACTGTGTTTTTCAAATTAATTGATTTTGTGCTCCTGGAATGTACATTTAGTCTTTCATCTACTGAATCTTTGCTATGAGACTAAATGAGCTTTCGCCAGGAGAACTACTTTGATGCAGATACTCCAGGGGGTGGGAATCCAGTCTATATGTATGAGACACTGCTGGTCCCTTTGACAAGACACTAGCACGTCAACAGTGTGGTAAGTGGTGGGAGACCCCATCTTTCCTCTTCTGTTACCTGAGCATCCGTGTTGGATGTTTTCATCACAATTTGATACGCCAATCTTCCCTGAAGAGGTCTAACAGCCTCTAATGTTTGTACTCTCCAAAACACTGCAGTCAAAAGCTATTAATGGGTTTCTCTGGTTCAGCTGTTGACTACGTCATTCAACCATTGCATGTGCTTATTCCAAACGGGTGGCCTAGTCCGTCCACACCCCGCCACAGCTTTCCTCTCTGTAGCTCTTCCCACCCGACCCAACATGAGCATGTGAGATCTATATGACCACCAACAACCAGAAATTCAGGACTCTTCATTCAGAAAGGTCCAGGGCACCTGGATTCTCTTTCCACTGCCGTCTCTAAAGAGCTATAGAACCTCCTTCAAAGCACATAATCCTTTTTAGGCTTCAACTTCTCTATCTTTAAAACTGAGATCATGCTGCTGTCTCAGAGGAAGAGACGGCCTTTTTCCTCATTCTCTGTGGCTTCTGGTGGGCCCCTCGGAGTGACCTCCATGTGAAACAGTCTTTAGATGGAGGATGGGACTCTCTTTCAACCTCACCTCAGGTCGCTGGGGATGCTAGTTGCGCTTTGAGCTACAGTGGCCTTAGCCTGGGTGTACACCGCTCTGTGGCTGTAAGCAGCAGGCCACAGAGGCCACTACTGGCTCAGAGCCAGGAGCCCACATACAGTGTGGACAACGAGAGGGATGACAGTCTGCCTGCCCCCTGGCTGGACTGGCCCCAGAGGTACCCTGGCTTCCGGAAGCCTGGTTCACCCCGTCAGAGTTGTGCGCTTCAACCAACTCAGACAGGAAATGTGAAGGAGCCAGGAGAGGAAGCATTGACCTGGTGCAGGTGTTTCACGTGATTTACTGCATTGTCCCCAAGACCAGGTCACCAGGTAGAGCAACCAGCTCTGGCCAGGAGACCTCCTGCCTTTGCTTCCCTTCCTCTCTCTGTCCTCACCCTTCCTCCCTTGGGGCTGCACCCTGAAGAAGGACTTAGCAGATACAATTCTGGCATAAGTTTCCATTATCCATGAACCCCAAGACAGGGCAGGTGGAACTCCCAACAGTGTTCTTGGGGGTGAAGGGCTGCAGCTAGAGCCCTTGCCATGATGGGAGTCCCAGCTATGCCACTTGCTGGGTGTGTTCCTTTGTGCTTTTTTGCTCCACTCTTGCCTCAGTTTCCTCATCTGTGAAATGGGGATATTAGTACTACATACTTGATTCCAGTTGTTATTAGAACTGAATGAGTTATTATATGCAAAATGCTTTGTGTCTGGTACACATTGACTGTGTCAGTGGTCACCATCATCACAATCATTATTCGTGTGCTTCACCCTTCTCTCCTCCTCAGCTGTCTTGTTTCCTGCTTCTCGCCAAGTTTTCTATAAATTCTGTGGGCCCCTAAATTCTTGCCACTATATTCCCTTTAGCTTCCAATACTCAGAATTAGTGCAGGTTTCTTGCAAGCCAAGAATCCTAACTGGTAACTGGTACAAGCGAGCCACTAGTTAGGGTTCAGGACGCAACGGAGAGTTTGAGTCGTTTCTGAAGCCAAATCAGAGCAGGGCCGGGAGAGGACATTAGCCTGTCAGAGAAATTAGGTCATTCACCCAAGATCCCACAGCACAGCCAGGAGTAAAACCTAGGTTTGCCTACAGAAACCATCCCCTTTCAACCACACCAGAGGTTGTAACTTTTTATTTAAAATATCTGGCTTTTCTTGAGTGTTAACTTTGCTTAAAATGCCTCAGGTATGTAATTTCATTTAATTCTCAGAACAATCCCAGGAGCTAAGAGTAGATTCTAGTGTCCTAGTAATGAAACGACAAATATAACGAGGGAAGATAAAATCACCTGCCCCTCTCCACAGCTGGTCTGCGGTGGGGCTGACGTGCTAACCTCAGCCTCTGGGCTTCCACGCCTGGGCTCGTCTCCTCCCCTCCTTGTGGCCTCATTTTCACATTTTAAGATTTTACTCGGATGGCCAGGATATAAGCAGTTAGCGCAGGGCAGCTTGGACTAAAGTGAGGAAGGGAAGTGTCTCCCAATTCTTAGCTGCTGGATCAGAGTAGCATCTGTAAACCTCCTGCCACCTCAAGCTGCCTGACATCTTGGGGGTGAAATAGTGGGGAAGTGTAAAGCCAGGGCAAATCATGCCAGGACCACTCACCAATTAACAGGCACTTGGAAATACCTCTCATGTGTTCCTGTCCCTGCAGCTGCAGTTACTTCCTGGTGACCTATGAGAGGGTCCTGGGGGACAGTCTAGGACTGCAGGGCAAGGCTGTGGACCCAAGTTACACACCTAAAGCGGCTCACACGTCCCTCCCAGGTGACAGCAGAAGGAATGGTGGTAAATTCAGTGAGTGCTGCTTGAGGGAGCCTGGCAGTCCTGTCTGTTGGATACATCGTGGACCTGAGTAATGAGATCATAAAGCTGAAAACACTTGGGAAATAAAAGTGCTATGTAAATATAAGACACAACTATCTTCCTTGTGCCTGGGTAGAACTCTTCTTATTTTAATTCACTCATCTCTTAATGTCTTGCCTTTATTTTTTTAAGGGATTTAGGATGGCTTACCCAAATACACAACACAGTATGTGTGTGTGAAAGCCACATAAGCAAAGCAGAAGATGATGAAGTCTTAAGGAAAGATTGACAGATTTTATTACTCGCAGATCTGAAACTGTTGAATGACAAATGACACCATCAAATAAAGAAAAAAGACAAGTGAGAGACAGAGGGATATCTGCAACATTTATAACAAAGGGTTAACCTCTGTAATACACACATACTTCCACAAATCCATTTTAAAAATTATAAACAACGCAATAGAAAATGGATGAAAAACACAGACAAGTAATTCACAGAAGAAATATAAATACCCAGCAAACATATGAAGTATGGAAGTGAATATGTTGTAACTTCTCCGGTAACAGGGATATACAAATTAAAGCGAGGTGCTATTTCCTGCCTATCATCCTGGCAGGAGATAAACTATTGAGAGTGTCTGTATGAGCCATGGGTACTTCAGGGACTTGGTGACATTGCTAATTGACACGGCCCTTTTGGGGGCAATAGAGTTGGCGATGTAACATTTTTAAATAAACATGTCCTATGACCAAGCAATTACACTGTAGAAACCAGCTTATGGAAATACTCTTACATGTGTATAAATATTTGTATGTCCAAGGCTATTTGAGGGAAGGACTAAAATAACTATGTATCCAAAAGCGTAATAAATTACAATATGGTCACATAGGCACACCTTGTTTTTATTGTGCTTCACTTTATTGCCCTTCACAGATACTGTGATTTTACAAATTGAAGGCTTGTGACAACCCTGCAGCAAGCAAGTCTATCAGCGCCATTTTTCCAACGGCATTTGCTCACTTTGTCTCCATGTCACGTTATCTCATGATATTTCAAATTTTTATTTTTATTCTATGCATTGTGGTGATCACTGATCTTTGATGTTATTACTATGACTTGCAGAAGGCTCGCATGATGGTTAGCATTTTTTAGCCATAATGTATTTTTAAATTAAGGTATGTATATTGTTTTTTAGATACAATGCTATTGCACACTTAAAAGACTACAGTATAGTGTGAACATAACTTTTATATGCACTAGGAAACCAAAACATTTGTGTGACTTGCTTTATTGCGATATCTCCTTTATTGTGGTCATCCTGAGGGAACCCAAAATGCCTCCAAGGTCTGCCTGTATCATGGACTATGCAGCATCCAGCAGAGTGCCATGTGGCTTTGTAGATGCAAAAAAAATTATATGAGATCTAGTTACGTTTAAAACACGTAGTCATAGAACTTTGAGTACAGTGGAATGCCATTTATGTACAACCCGTGTGTTAATTATATACATATGTATAAATGTACAGAACATTTTCTAGAAGGATAACCATCAAACTGTAAACAGGGGTGAATGAGGAGTTCATTAATTAAATATTAATTGAGCACTCATTACACGCTAAACAAATATTAATTGAGCACTTACTACATGCCAAACACTGTATGGGTATTGGGGATAGAGATGTGAACAAAACAGACACCTCACAATGGGAGGCAGATAAATAAATAAATACATTTACATGTACGTAATACACAGAGGGTGATAAGGGCTGAGAGGGAAGGGGGAAGGCAGCAGGGTAGCACTTCTCTGATGGGAGAGGCTGGATCAAGACAGGCAACTCAGAGAGGCTCCCCTGAGATGACACTGGAGACAAAGCCAAAGAAAATGAGGACATGAGTCACGTAGATACCTGGGAAGGATTGTTCCATGGGCTAACAGCAAGTGCAAAGGCCCTGAGGCAGGATCTGCATGGCACCGTTGAAGAGCCAGCAGGAAGGCAGTGTGGCTGGAAGAGACTGTTCAAAGGAAGGACATGGAAAGAATGAAGCCAGTGAGATGGTCGGGCTTGTCCTCTGAATGAGATGGGAGCCTGCTGCAGGATTCTGTGCAGGGGAGTGACAAGATCCAGCTTTACCAACGTCACTCTGGGTGATGTGCTGCCAATAGGCTGAAGCAGGGCTAAGGTGTCATAGGGTGAGGTTAGCAGGCTACCACAAAACCCAGGCAAGAGAAACGAGTGACACAGACAAGGGAGGAACTACATAAATACCAGTTCCCGGTCCCTTATGGAGAGGCTATCATGTCCTCTAATTTAAGCTGTACGGGCTCCAAAGTGGTTCATGTCATAGTGCTCCTACCACAGAATGTAAAATAAACCTCTTAGGATAAACCACATGCTTTGAATTAGCTTTGGCGTCAACAAGGGGCAGAGAAAGACTGAATTAGCATGAACCTGGATATGACATGCTGGGAATGGGAGGGGCAGAGAACAGTGACAGACAAGGCCAGGGCGGACAGGACATCTCTGGGGAGTCTGCAATCACAGCTTAAGCCCAAGAGGTGCGGTGGCCATCAGGAGACATCCAGACGGAGTCAGGGAGAGAATGGTGTGAGGCTGGCTCTCCATGCAAGGAGCAGGGGCAAGAGGCAGAACCAGTGCCTCAGCACAGCCAGGCAGATGTAGCATCCACTGGGGCTTCAGACCAAGGGGTGCAGAGAAATCCCGGGAACCTGGCACACGAAGGAGAAGGTGGTAGGGGCCTGGGTAGGTGGCAGGTTTGCATATTGGGGGCAAAGCAGGAAGCTGTTAAGGAAGAAAGTTCTGGGGCTATGGTTGGAGCGGGGGATGCTGCCTACAGGCACCCCTGAAGGAAATTATGTACAGATCCCCTGGCCAGTGAGGTACCAGCTTCAGACAGTCTGCAGGTGGGGCGCCCTGGATGCTGTGCACAGAGGAAGCAGACAGCTGAGCGTTTGCTCCACAAGCCGGGGCGAGCTGTGACCTTGGCTGGGACCCAATGATTTGGGGTCCCTCCCCATCCACGTGGAGCCTCATTAATGGTATGCATGGAGCAGCCCTGGATGCACGGAATCAGCTCAGTCATCTGCCTCAGCTCTCAGAGTTCGGTTTCGAGTTCTTGAAAAGTTTCCCCACTGTGACTAGTCAAACATGATGGCTGTGCTGTCCGCCTTCCTCCACTCACAATATTTATCCTCATTTCTTTTATTGATATCTATCCTCTCTGCTCTGTCAAAACTGCTTGACTGGCAGCTCCTATTCTACCAGAGCCCGAAACCCATCTATTCTCCAGACAAGGAAGCACGAGCCTTCTGTTTCCTATTGTGCTCGCGTGGCCTTCGAGGATCAAATCTTCCATCTTAAATGGCATTTTCAGAGATGCCTCGTCTAAACGAGGTCCTGAATGTGGGCAGCTGAACAACCAGTCCTGCATTTAACCAGTTCTGTCCAAACACAGAAAAGATCCCAATCTTCCCTCTTCCCCGGTATCTGCCCTGCTCATCTTCCTCACTTGTTGAAGTATTATAACCCCGTGAAAGGGAGGAGCAGCTGTTTTTCCTCCAGCTGTGATGCTGAGTGGTGCGCCTCTGGGCGCCAGGTGCACTAACACCTGGATTCCAACATGTGCCATGGCCAGCGCCTCCCGCTCCAACCTCCTGCAGCCTCCCACCCAGTGTCGGCAGGGCATCACCACCACCTTGACTTTAGGAAGAGGAAAGGGGCATCTGAAGGCTCTTGACAGCTTGTTTAAAAGTTCTGGCAGGTCAATGAAGCTACCACTGGTTAAAAAACAGTTCTCTCTATGCGAAGCCCACTTTTGTCTTCAGGTAAGACAGGTGACCATGGCTTAGTGCAGGCCAACTAATGACATGAGTGAAACGTCAACAGACATGCCTAAGACCAGGCAGCTAAAATGAAGAGAGGCAGCAACTGAACCCAAATCCTCAGACTCTCAAGTATCAACTCCCCATGACACCTGCCCATGTGGGCCGTCATGGCCCTTACCTCCCTCTCCTGAAGAACGTGGGTCTACAAGTGATGCTCAGGAGTAAAGGACAAGGTCCTATAAACCGTATTCCAAACCAGGCTGTGGCTGATGATTTGCTGTGTTTGGGGCACATTTGAACAGAAGGTTCCCCGTGTCCCACTGCCAACCCCTAAAAACCCAACTGTACTTCAGGCCATGCTCTGGAGATGAAGGGCTTTTCCCATCTGGTGACCTTCTTCTGCTGCAGGTCTTTAGCCAAAAAAGTCAATTTGGCCAGATTGTGAATAAAACCACTTTAAAAAAATATGTTATAGTCTAGTTGTGCAAACTACAGACAAGCCAAATCTGAAAACACAGATTTGTATCAAATTTTCCACTCAACACAACTGATCACCATATTAAAGATTTGTATGGCCACGTTTTATTCATCTTTTAGTTTCTCTGGCTTCTGATTATGTCACCACATTTTGAAGCACCTTTATCCATAGTAAAACTGGAGAATTTTCTTAAAAATAAGCAAACAAACTTAAATATCCACATGGGGATACAAAAAGACAGTATGATGTTCTAGGAAGAACATTACCATAAATTCAAACTTCCTAGAGTCTAGTCTTGCTTCTGCTACTAATTAGTCGTGTGGCTTTGAGAAATCCACTTAAACTTTTCTGAACTTGTGCTCTCTCTTTAAAAAAAAAATAAAGGAGAAAGAGATTAGGTTGTGTGATTTTTTAAATCCTTTACAGATTTAACATTTGATTCATCGGTAGACTCCCCTGGTAACTGAGGAGAGAAAGACTGTTTAACCCCGGTTTTACTGTTGAGTTTAGGGTCAGAATGAGTTCCATGTAAGCAGAGTCACCAAGTAAGTACCCCAGTGGGTCCTCTCCCTCCCCAGTGGCTCCTCTCCCTCCCCAGTGGCTCAGTCACAAAATACTCCACATTTTCTTGGGGGGCTTCTCCTATGCTCCCCATGGAAAAATCCCTTAATCAACTGATTTTACTCAAGCCTTTTGAAACTGTCCCCGTTGACTTACTGGTGATCAACCAAAAGGCTGGTCCACAGCGGCACCACTTTCCAATCTCCAGTTTCTATGTTTCCTTTATTTTCATCTGAGCCCCTCTGAATCCTCACTCTGCCCCTGGGTCTTCTTCTTCCCTTTCAGTTTGTGCCATGGACTTTTACCCTTTTTATGATATAAATCCCATCAAAACTTACATTCCCATTTAAGATGGTAGCTATTCTAAAGGCATGATTGTACTAGAACATCATATACTTGGGGGAGAGAAGTTATAGATGCAATATTCTTACACATCATCTGCTTTCTCCAGCACCCATCCTTTATAAAAGTACTTTCTTCAAGGGCTGGGAGGCACAGGGTGTGGTCAATGCTTGCATTAATTTCACAAAGGGATGGTTAACATTTCTAGCAGTTAAATCACATCACGGGGGAAATCGACAATGAGGAAACTGATGGAATTAAGCATAGAAGATGCTTCCAGTCCAAACAGTTGAATTTGTACTGAGTTGGGGTGTTTTGACTGAATTCACCCAAACGTTCAGTTTGACAGTCACACATATGAAAGGTGTCTGTCACTGTCTTATGGATGAACGCTTGTTCATTACAATAATGTGCTTGTGGATTTTTGATAAAGCCATAGCATTACCCCTCCCAGTGTGGTACCCCTGATTGCTTGTGCTAAGTGGAAGTGGTGGGTCACATCAAAGGCCCATTTTATGGGCAGAAGACCTAAAGAGACATTTCTCCAAAGAAGACATACAGATGGCCAATAGGTACATGAAAATATGCTCAACATCATTAATTATTAGAGAAATGCAAATCAAAACTGCAATGAGGTACCACCTAATGCTGGTCAGAATGGCCATCAGTAAAGAGTCTACAAATAACAAATGCTGGAGAGGGTGTGGAGCAAAGGGAACCCTCCTCACTGTTGATGGGAAAGTAAGTTGTTGCAGCCACTGTGGAAAACACTATGGAGCTTCATCAAGAAATTAGAATTACCATATAATCCAGCAATCCTACTCCTGGGCATATGTCCAGACAAAACCATAATTCAAAGAGATACATGCAACTCTATGTTCACAGCAGCACTATTAACAATAGCCAAGACATGGAAACAACCTAAATGTCCATTGACGGATGAATGGATAAAGATGTGGTGTGTGTGTGTGTGTATATATATATATATATATGTGTGTGTGTGTGTGTGTGTGTGTGTGTATATATATATATATATATATGTGTGTGTGTGTGTGTGTGTATATATATATATATATATATATATATATATATATATATATATATTCACACTGGAATACTACTCAGCCATTAAAAAATCAAAAGACTGCCATTTGCAGCAACATGAATGCAACTGGAGATTATCATACTAAGTGAAGTAAGTCAGAAAGAGAAAGACAAATACCATATGATATCACTTATATGTGGAATCTAAAATATGACACAAATGAACCTAGGAAACAGAAACAGACTCAAGGACATAAAAAACAGACTGGTGGTTGCCAATGGGGAGGAGGGTTGGGGGAAGGACGGATTGGGAGTTTGGGATTAGCAGATGCAAACTATTATATATAGAATGGGTAAACAACAAGGTCCTACTGTGTAGCACAGGGAACTACAATCAATATCCTGTGATAAACCATAATGGAAAAGAATATATATATATATATATATATATATATATATATATATATATATATATATATATATATATATATACACAACAGAGTCAATTTGCTATACAGCAGTAATTAACACAACATTGTAATTTAAATATACATCAATAAAAATAAATTAAAAATAAATGAAAATAAAAGGCCAATTTTAAATCAGTGGTCTGTTTACACGGTGACCCTAGGTCTAGAGCTGTTTCCTTTTCCTAGTATGGCCAAGGATCTTTGAAAAATGGCCAAAGTTATATAAACCCAAACACTTAAGAAATATGCAGAGAGAGCCCAGGGTTAGCTGAATACACGGGCATAGCACAAAACTGGGCCTGGGTAGGACACAGTTTTGAAAGAGTGAAAAAAGCAGATAGTACCCAGGGTGGCATTTCTGTTGGAAATGTGTCAGCAGTACAAGAACTGCCCAAACATCTGGTGATATCCAGCAACCCTTCAGAAGAAAATCATAAAGCTTACCAGCCATCTAAGCCCATACCCAGTAGATTTTATCCAAGCCCAACCCTGAACTTGAGGAAAATGCCCGATGGCAGAGTGTGATAACCCACAGGTAGATACACAGGGACAGAAGATGGTTAGCAACTGAGAGGAGGTCAGAACAGCAAGAATCTCTCCCTCCACCTAATGTCCCCTCTGCCAGACCAACTAACACTCAACGTGTGTCTCTAGCTCCGGAGAATAAGGTTGAGCTGTCCATCCTGTGATCTAACCAGAGGTGGTCCCTGGGCTCCTCCTCTTCTGGAGGATGGGGCCATGCTGTCCGCAGCCCAGATCTCTGCCTGTGAAGGGGTGTATTAGAAAAGCCCAAGCAGCTGTCCATGTGTTCCACCCTATCACCAAGTATAAATGTGTTTGGTGGATAAGACACTGCAGCTAAACCCACAGTGAATACCAGCTCCATTAGTATGGCAGGTGAGCAATCTATTAAGACATAGAAGGCCCCTCCCTCATTATAGGGAAATAAATGAGCTGCGTCTCATGGGGAGCTGGGAGATGGAGGACAGATGTTTTTATAAAGGGAGGCAATGGGCTTTGATGTCAGACAGATGTAGGTTAGAATCCCAGCCCCGGCACACAAAAATTGGATGGTTGTAAGCAATGGCTTTAAATCTTTGGAGGTTCCTCATCTGTAAAATGGGCAAAAATGATTCCTATCTCACAGGAACATGAGGATTAAGAGACAGCAATGTTAAGATTGAGTCAGCCCAGCAAGTGACCCGCCCTGAGGGGTTGGAGATGTCCTAGTCGGTTCTCCAGGGGTCTGTGGTCTGAGGACCAGAACTGGCATCTCCCCTGGCCCCTCAGTACCCCTCCCCACACCCTCCCTGCAGGGCGCTATCAGCCCTCAGCTGCATTGGATCAGGTTCCTGCCCTCGGGGAGCTTCGTGCACCTCCGGCTGTTACCATGCCCCATAAGGTCCTTCTCCCCAGCGCCTGGCTTCCTTTTTGCTTGAGGACACAGTCAAACCTGGGGGAGACTCAGACCCACCACAAGTTCTTCTTTCATTATTTCCTTCTTGCAAGGTGAGAGAGGACAGTGTCTCGGAATGAAAGATTCTCCTCCATGCCCTCTCTCAGCAGAGGCCCTAATTCATTTTTCATGGCCCCTTGCAGTGACAAAAGCCGCCACTTTCTCTCTTGTAAGCGTGCTCTGTGCAGTAAGTCAAAGCTGATGTGCATGGTCCCCCTGGGTGCAGCACGCGCTTTGATTTAATTTGTCCTGTTGTTTGGCATGGAGCCTTTGCTGCGAGTTTCTTTGCAGACGTGGGGAGGCCTGGCCTTGACAACGATGGGGCTCAGTGACAGATGGGGTTCAGTGGGTAGTGTTTAAATACTTTGCTGCAATGAGAAAGGAAACGCTGGGGAGTGACAGATGCTTTTGCAGAAAGGCAGCCAGACAGACACACACATCCTGTTTGAGGGAGCTGGGGCCCTGGGATGCTCGCCCGTTTTTACTCGGCTAGAATCAGCAGGCGTCACAGGTAAGCAGTGGCTTCAGAGCCGATGGCTGGGGAATCCACCTCGGCCTCTTCTATAGTCATAGAAGACCTCCTGGAGGGGCTTTGTATGGACACACACGGGCCCCATTTATACCACTTTCAAGCTCTTTGTCTGAGACCACACCGTGCCTGTCCATACAGGCCCAGGAGAAAAACCAACACAGTGGGATTCAGGCTGGATTCAGAAAGCATCCCTATTTAAGAACCACCTGTGGTAAAAACCATCTGGGGAGCCATGAATGTGCAGAAAGGGAAAGAGATGCACAGAAGCCATCAGAATGATATAACTCAAAGGTGGAAAGCAATGAACTGACCCCATCAGGTAAGAAGCACACGTATTCCTGAGGCCCAACCGATGACTTTCTACATCCTGGTCCATTTTCTTTTTATGCTGCCTCTGCTGTGACCAGCAGACCAGAGGCAATACTGGCTGACGGGCCCTATCTATTCCTGATGCTATTGCAATAATTACCGTGGGGTCAGTTGTAGTGTCTTCCCCAAAATGAATAGCTGCCCATGGGATGTTTGGCCAGCAAGACAACAGTCACAGTGAAACCTTAGTGCTTCATGGCAGGAGAACATGGTACAAGGAGTGATTATCTGAAACCGACCACACACATAGCCTTTACCGAATATGCCAGGTCCCTTCCAGAGTAGCCTGTGATTGTGCACAAGTGGTGTGGGAAGAGAGAAGACAAGGTGGGTGATCTTTTCATGTAGGGAAGGGTCACTGGGGATGTCTGGTTTCTTTAATTCTTTGATTTTCTTTTCTTTTTTTTAGTAGATTTCTGAGTGAGATGTATTTGCGAGAGAAGCACAGTGGAGACCAGCTTGTTGGTCGAGGAACTGAGCTTGGAATGAAAGTCACAAGATGGTATCAAATTAGGGCAGGAGGTGCTGCTCGGGAGGTAAGAGGTGACCCACCCGGGAAGGCAGAGCTGAGCCAGGCAGGCAGCCTGAGTCTGGACTGTCTTCCTGCCGGGAGTCGGCCGCCGAAAGCTGAAGGCGACTCAGGAGGTACATCTTTAGAACTGTCTCTGGCTGCTCACCTGGTGCTACCTTAACAGCTTGGAAAGCCCACACCCCACCTCACTCCCTTCTCTGACTGGGCAGCCGGCTTCCTTCTGACAGGTGAATTGAGATTTTCCTCTTGGCATTTTCTGGATTCTGTTTTACAGCTGATCAAACAGGCATTAACCACCTGGGAGCCAAGAAGCTGAGTTTCCTGGAGCAGCCCACTGGGCCATGTGTGACCTTTGGAGGTGCAGATGGGACACCGGCACAGCCCTCGAGTAAGAAGCACCGAAAGGGTACAGTCAAGGCTGTTTTTAGCAGACTGGGCTTAAGAGCGTCGGGCGGTCATGTAAGAGAGAAGTCTGGATTATAGTGAAATCAGGCTAAAGAGAACACAGATAAAAAAGATGAAAGAAGGGAGTAGGAGAGGTCAGAGCAGAGCAAAAAGGACCAAAACAACAACAACAAAGGCAAGCTCAAGTTCACCCTGATGAACGCCTGTTCATTTCTGTTGTCACAGCTGGGAGGCAGGGGCTACGGGCGTCTAGAGAGCAGAAGTCAGGGATGCTGCTCAGTACCTCACACTGCACAGGACACACCCACCTCCAAGGACCGCCCAGCCCCAGATGTCAGTAGTGCTGAGGTTGGAAGCCCCAGGCTGGAGGGTCCAAGCAGCAGCAGAAGATGCTGACCCATCTGCAAAGTCCTGGCTCCCTCCTGCCCACGGGCCATTGGCATCTCCAGGAACCAAGCTGCTCTGTCTCCCAGGGCAGAGGCAGAGGTCAATGGCAGAGGTCAGGAGAGACAGGGGTTCCCGCCCAGAAGGGCAGAGGGATGGGGAGCATGCTGGAGAAAGAAGCAGATGCTCTTTACAAAACAAAGTCAAGACAGAAGAGGAAAACTACATGGAGAGGAAAGGTAAAACGTGGTGAAATGAAGGGACTAGTTAAGGAAAGGTGGCTAGAAGTCCCTCTGGGAGAACAATGGCTGTGAAGAAACACGACGGGATGGGAGGTGAGCTTAGGGGAGAGAGCAGACAAAGCCTGGTCGCGGGGAGTGTGAGGGACATGCCCAGGAGGGTGAGGTCCTGTTCTAAGGAACGTGGGGACAGCTGAGGAGAAAACAGAACAGTGCTAAACAAAGACCAGAGAGGAAGAGAAATCACAGAAATAACATATAGAGCAAGTAAGAGACACGTGACTGAGGAAATCGGGGTAGTGAGGCGGGGCAGAAGCTTCCATGGGAAGGCGAGGGGTGGAGTGGGCAGGGGATTGCGTCCGTCTATCCCAGGAGCTGGGCTGAACACTGAGAGCTAAGAGAGCCCTTGCCCGCTTTCTTTAGCAGCTGGCACCTGGAAACGGCTGATGGCTTGGAGGCAGGGGGCACACCACGAGAATGGAGCTGTGGGCAGGGTGCGCCAGCCCCTCCCTGGCTTGCATTCGCGGATGAAGGGGCCCCAGATGCGTCCTTTTGCAGACTCCACATCTGCGTGCAGAACTGCGCAGCGCCCACCTGCTCTGCTTCAGGATGGGGCTGGGGCCTCCGTAACAGAATGGGAGGGTGGTCTCCAGGTCTCTCATATGAGGAGTGAGCGGCGAGGGGTGGTCTCCCCGCTGCGAGATGAACACTTGGCTGAATCTTATGGACTCGTTAAACAGCTAGCTGGTCCTGAGACCCGGGGGAGTCATTTCCGTCTCTGCAGATCTCAGATTTCTTGTGGGCAAACGGACAAGAAAAATAGGCCTACGTGGTTTTCAGGCTTTTTCTCTGGAGCTAACACCCAACGCTGCTTTTACGGAACTTCAGAAAAGTTGCTAAGTGTATTCACTTTTTAAATGGTTTTGTTTGTCAGTGGGCTCCATTTTCATAATTGATGTCTTATGGCAGAAAACCACGGCTTAGACACTGTCCTCAGGCACAAGAATGACTCTCAGTTTTTTCATCCATGAAATGGGAACAGTGATATCTATCCAGCAGGATCATCGTGAGGATTAGAGGTGCTGCACGAGACACAGAGCAGACCCTCAATAAATGGGAATCCTTATCGTGGCTGGACAGTAAGCTCCTAGGACACAGTGTTTCCAAGAAGAGAGTTTTGCTCACAGGTATCATTCTGGAAACATGCTCTTGCTGGATGGAAAATCCCTGAATAGCAGTGGAAAAACAGAGGGGGCTATTGCTTTAGGATTAATGTTTTCCCCCAAGTCTAAGTGCCCTGCGAGATGTTACCGTAATCAGTATTCGAAAAGAAAGACTTCTTTATCGAATAAGTTTGGAGAAATTTTGGATGAAATCGATTAAATGCAGGGCTCTTCGGAATCTTTGATCCATCGTTATACACCACGGATCTCCAAATGGGTAATAGAGCACACACAGTTTTTAAAACTTATTTGAACACAGTACATTTTTCCTCCCTAAAGAAATATCTATTCACCTCTCAGAGACCATCAGTGTTAGTCTGAACACAATTTCAGAAAGAGGTGTGTACACAGACACATTCTTTGCTTACCCACCCATATGTCAGTCATGGAAAGACCCAAGTACCCATACATCCTACCCATGATTCTCATCGATCATTATCAAAGAGTATCCAAGGAGCATCCAAAGTTTCATGAGTCTCCCTTCTTTCTTTCAACCAGCAGTGAACTTGCTCGCAGATGCCTCCCACCCACATCTGAGCCTCATATCCTTCCATCAGTACCAGCTTCCTCACAGAACACCGTAGATCTTTGTTGGGGGTTTCTTTTCCTGCTTCCCAGCCCCTCCCCAAGTTCCATTCCTCGTCCACCCACCCTACCCCCTTTCTGGGCACTCTGCTCTCAGGACTGGGTGGTGCATGGCCTGGGACGCCTAGGACCACTAACTGCACCCGGCAGGCAGTCCTGGTCCAGCTTGCTGTTCTGCCTGCTGCTGCATCTAGGTCAGCAAATTAAGAACTTGCTGCTTAATGCCTGTCAGAAATAAATGAGAAGAAGTGAGGAGCAGGGGGAGCTGGTAGGGAGGTGAGGCAAAGGGATGATTGCAGATAAATTTCCAATTTTTCATAAGACGCGGAAAAAATGTTAAAGATGAGGAGAAGGTCTGCTGAGTACAGCTGCACTGACCGACCAGCCCCGGCCAAGCTGGGAGGACAGGGAAGGTGGAGGAGGGAGACTGAAGGGCTTCTTGGCATGGGTGAGGGTCCAGGAAGAACCCACCTGCCAAGACCTTCCACTGGGAAGGGCAAGGCCCCTTGACTCCCTGGAGTTCCCTCTGTACTGGCAGGAGGGCAGGTGAGGCAGAACCTCGGGCTCAGGGGCATTTCCTGTTCCCAGATTCTGGGTTCCTTCACGTTCATCAGGAAGACTTTGTTCTCCTGGGGGGAGGGGGCTAGCAGCAACGGGCCCCCCCCCCCAGTTAGTCACTCTCCTCATTTGACTCCACCCTCTTTGAGAAGCAAGCAAATTCCAAGCCTAGTAAATACATAGTAGACTCGTCATATCTCAAAGCACTTCATATACACACCATCAGATCAAGGAAAAACAAGCATTTATGATCTGATTTAGCTTTGCAATAACCCTGTGAGGGAGGCAGTGCAAGTTATGGGTCTCCCCATTTCACATCTGAGGATACTGAGACCCAGAGGGATAAAAACTTCATACAAAGTCAAACAGTCCATGAGGATTGGAGAGGACTCCATGAGGACAGCCATCATCACATGAATAAGTTTCAGTCTGTGATGCAAGGGTGATACAGGTTGTAGGTAAAGAAAATACTGACGCTCCTATCTCTGGAAAGGACAGATTAGGTCATTGAGCCAGCCCTCGTATTGAAAACCCCTGAAAGAGCTAATTAAGACACATTTTACATCCTTCCTAAAAGCACCAAAGAGATTCCTTCCTGGTATGGAATTACCAGACCTTGAATTAAAGGGAAAACAGGAATCAAGAGACAGCTGGCCCCTAATCTGTGGGCATTTGCTGAATTTGTTGGACAACCTCAAAAGGCCAGCAGAACAGAAACCAAAATTCGAGACCTCTTTGAAGTGGGGTGTGTCTAATAGGAAAACATTACTATAAAAAGTTGAGAGCTCAGGAGGCATCATCCTCAAGATGAGAGTGAATTGAAAGTTGAACATCCTTCCAAGAAAGTGCATCATGGTTTGAACTACCTGGGTTACCCAGGGAACAAGAAGACCTTAATTTAGTTAAAGTGATTTTGAACAGAGTCCCCAACTATCTTGCAGACACAAACCCTCATCATCTCTGGAGGAAAACACTTTAATCCTAGGGTTTAAATTGTTTCAAGCTTTTTTTTTTTAAAAAACACAATGACCATCATACAGCAAAACATAAATAGGCACACAAGAAACACGATATTAGGAGGGGGAGAAGCATAAGGTAGATGACAAAATACCGACTCACAGATATGGCAGATAAAAAAAAATATGAAACAGAGACTGTAAAACAGCCATGCTTATTTTATACAAAGAGATGAATGAAAAGCCTGAAAAATCTTCATGGAAAATGAAACTGTGAAGAGTAAATAGCGTATTTGAGGAAAACAAAATAAGACTTCTCAAAGCAAAAATATTATATATAATAAATGAGATTAAAAATACCAATGGAAAAGCTTAAAAGATGTGACACAGATAAAGAGAGGATCAGTTAGCTGTAGGATAAGTAAGAAGACATTATCCCATATGTAGAATGGAGAGACACAAAGGTAGAGAATGTAAAGGAATTAGTAAGGGACACAGATTGAAGGAGAAGGCCCAGGACCTTCAGGAAGGAAATCTAGAAGGAGAAGAGAAAGGGAGAAAGGGACAGGAGGAAAGAGGTAATGGACGAGAATTTTCCATGAACTAACAGAAACATCAATCCACACATTCAAGAATACCAACAAATCCCGAGGAACATAAAAATAGAAATCTACACCTAAACACAGCAGAGAGAAATTGAAAACAAAAACAAACAAACAAACAACAACAAAAAAAGAAAAAGTCTTAAAAGCAACAAAGATCGTTGGAGGTGGTGGAGCAAGATAGATCATATCCATGGGAGCAAAATTAAGATTGAAGACTGGGGACTTCCTTGGTGGCACAGTGGTTAAGAATCCGCCTGCCAATGCAGGGGACACGGGTTTGAGCCATGGTCTGGGAAGATCCCACATGCGGCAGAGCAACTAAGCCCGTGCACCACAACTACTGAGCCTGTGCTCTAGAGCCTGTGAGCCACAACTACTGAAGGCCACACGCCTAGAGCCTGTGCTCCGCAACAAGAGAAGCCACCGCAATGAGAAGCCCCTGCACCACAACGAAGAGTATCCCCCACTCCTGGAACTAGAGAAAGACCACACGCAGCAATGAAGACCCAACGCAGCCATAAATAAATAAATAAATAAATTTGTGAAAAAGCTTATGTGATAAGCCATAAAAAAAAGAATATATATATATATATATATATATATATATATATATGTTTACCTGAATCACTTTTCTGTACAGTGGAAATTAACACAACGTTGTAAATCCACTATACTTCAATTAAGACAAACTATACTCTTAATTATACTGTAGGTAATCAATGCCCATGAATTTGGAATGGTGGCAGACAAATTTAAAAATATTCTGACATCCTTGGACTGTCAGAGTAAGGTAAAGATACTAATTATAGTTACTCTTCGTAAAGTTAAAGGAAAGACCATCGAGGAGGGCTCATGGCTGTAGCCTTGACCTGTGTCACCACTTTGGGGCTGGGAATCTCCTTCACCAAGAGATTCAGGCTCCTGACATCTTGCCTCTCTCTCACCTTAATATCTCTGTGGCTTTAAAGATGATTTCCAGCGTTTAAGAGAAGGGAGCTTTCCAGAGGAGAGGAAGGGACGGAAGCCATGACATCTAATCCAAAGGAACAAATTCCAAAACCTGAACCAAGAGACCAGACCTCTGGGAACCTCCTCCTGCCACCCACCCGCTTGGGTACCACAGCCCTCTCTACCTAGGATGCAAACCTCGTCCATTTCCAGCGGGCCTGTGACCTCCCCAGCAGACCAGCTGGGGCCAGGCAGTCCCTGTCTTCCCCAGAGATTCCTTCTCCAGTTGGCGGGATGGCTGCATATTCCAAACAGCAGAGTAATCATCTCCACAGGCTGGGACAGGCCTTCCCAGTAACCCCCCTACACACACACACACACACACACACACACACACACATTATATTCTAGCCTTCAGCCTTGTTCTGTCTCTGTGTTTTATTGCAGTGGCATCTTCCTTCATGAAGATCATTTACAATATGATTGCTTTGCCGATGCCAGCTCAGAGGAGGCTCTGGAGAGAAAAGACAAGGCCAAAATCACTTTCGGAGGTACAGGTGTATCCATGGAAATGAACTGACACAGAGACAGGTGTTGTGTGAAGAATTTTACAGCAGAGTGATGACTGGCTGGAGGTCCACTCCAGAGTCAAGGGGCGCTGTAGCACTGGCTGGGAAACACTGGGCTGAGATGCCTTCCTTTGAGATACCTAAAATAGATGACATTTCCCCTGGGAAAGCAGCCCCTAACATTGCCCTTTCCTGCACATCACCGTCCAGCTGAGGCAGGGCGCTTGGCATGGGTGTGATTGGCAGAATAGGTGGGGAGAAGCTTGCATAGCAACAGCTGAAAGTCTCTGTGCTTGGTGGCTGACACATGTCCCCTCCTGGCGTCTGTGGGCACGCTGCACTTGCTGCATTTAGCTGCAATTGCTTTGTTTGGACCTGATGCCTGGTGGACCATTGAGGGTCACCAGCTCGATATGATGGTTATTTCAGAGGTGGGGGCATTTCTGGGACCTCAGTTTCTGATGTCTTCCTAAAAAAATGCCTTCGGGTGGGAAACGAAGCAAACACACAAACAGCACTTCTGAAGTTCACAGCAGTGCTGAAGGGAAGCAGGTCCTGGGCTAAGCCAGGCGCCAGGCCGGCCCTACCCTCCCTCCACAAAGGCACAAGGCGGTACCCCAGCTCAGGAAGCTTCCTGTGGTCAGATGAAAGACCATTTTAAATAACAGTCATGTATTAAAGCAAGGGGAGAAGAAACGGAAAAATAACCCTCAAGGGCTATAGCACTGGCACAGTTTTAAATTATAGTGTAGGAGGATAAAAATAAAAGAGAGAGAGGGGAAGACAGCAAGGGAAAAATTGCCATTGTTTTATGAAGCAGATGGGAAAGTTCAGGGGATCAGAAAAAGACTATTATTATCTCAACTCTGCAGTGACAAGCCAGGAGAAGGATGTACAGTTTTTTCCCCTGTCGTTCCCTGAGAAGGGGCCGCTGGTGGGATTGATTTTGAATGCAGTTTAAGGGCGGGAATTCTGAGCAACAAGGGGTAGAATTAAGGATTAAACAGGCATGCATGGTTGCAGAGCAGTTACTCTTAATTTCTCCATTTTCTCCCGTGTGTAGATACTTTGGACTGTGACCATTTAATGTCATTTCAGGGCCCTCTCTGCAGGGCCTGCGGGGATAAGGTGATGTTCTTGGGAGATCCCAGGAATTAAGAGCTGAAAGAGACCTTTCTGAGAGGTTAACAACTTTAATATAAGGTTAAAGAAATACATGGGATAAAACTCCATGAGGTAGAAAGCGTGAGCTAAATTTTCAGCTCCAATAAAGGGAAGGGATCAGAGAATAGACGAGAGAGAGAGAGAGAGAGAGAGAGAGAGAGAGAGAGAGAGAGAGAGCTACAAATGTGTAGAGGGCTAATCTCTTAGATTCAGAAGAAAAAGGTACTCATCTCTAAATCAAGGGTCAATTGGAGGGCCAACTCCTTCCTCCTGGCAGACTTTTCCACACTTGATCTTGACGATCTTTTCCTTCTGAATCCCTCACAGAATCTGAATCTAAACCATTAATTCATTTTGCATTTTACTGCATTTGTTTTTCTTATTCATTCATTCAACAAACATTTATTGGAAAGAAGAGATATTTCTTAAAGGAAAGGGAACCAGAATTTACTGAGCACTTATTTTATGTTCAATATCATTCTCAGTTTCCTGTTCCATATATTACCTCATGGATGTCTTATAACCTGCCCTTTAAGGAAGTTACTTATCCCCATTTTAGAGAAGAGGAAATTGATCCAGGCATAAGTAGGTTATAGGATTCAGCCGGGGTTTCATAGCACATAAGTGGCTGCTCTGGGGTTGAAACCCAAATTTGTCTAATTCCAGGGCCCATGCTCCGAGGCTCTGGGCTGGATAGCTGTGAAAGGATGGAGGTTCTATAGTCTCTGCTCTGAAAAACTCACTGTCTCTCCAGGGAGCTGGACATGCAAATAGATAACACACCTCTGTGTGATGAACCCTGGAAGTGAGGGGAGTGCATGTTCAGCTCGCACCCAGGGGAGCCCAGGAAAGGAGCTGTGCTTTGGGGGTGCCAAGGGGTGTTTCCCAAAGACTGCATGTAAACTGAAGGATTGCAGGGTGAGCGGGAGGTTTGGGGGGGATGGAGTTGGGTTCTGGGCCTAGGGTGGGGCATCTGCAGGGACAGGAATGTAGTGGGCCTGCCCTGGGACCCCTGCAGGGGCCGTGGAGGGAAAGGGCAGGAGTGAGGCTCTGCTTGGGGTTTGCTGGGTGTGTTATTCATCTTTGATCATGTCACTCACTTTCAGCGCACAATTCTAGGTTTGTTTCCAAGGTACGTGTAAGCAATTAAGAGGAGCAGGTGTGCAGTCGGTCGGTGTGAGAGGGGATGGGCTCTGGGCCCCAGGATTGAGATGGGGCACATTTAGGATTCTGCTGGTGTGTTACTCATCTTTGGTCACTTTACCATTTTTGTCCAGGTTATTTTCAACTTCTTCCCAACTTATGTCTCCCAGTAGGTGTGTGTTTGAGAAACACAAAATTATCTGAATGATATCCAAAGATAAACAACTTGAAACTAAAAGAGGGAGCAAAACACAGAGTCGGGGGGCGGCGGAGGGATGCCTCCTGATCAGAATATGGGCGTTTTCTTCCGGCTCCTCGTTGAGTTCTGCTCTGGGATCTTGAAGAAATCATGGGAGCTTGTAGCTGCGCTGTGGTCCTTAACCCCAAGGGAGGGAAATGCCCAACCCTGGGCTGCTGGGAGCTTTCAGCGTAAATAGCTAAGGGTGGTCCAGCCTCTTGACTCTGGATGTGTGATTGTGTGTATACAGATAAGCACACATGCGCACACACATGCACAACTTCTCTCTCTCTTCCCCTGCCGGCCAGGCTGGGACTCTCCCACCCGCCAGCGGGGAGATGGAGGCTGGGCCCCAGGCCTGGACCAGCCTCCAGCTCCGGGAGCACCAAGAGATTCTTCCCAGGGGTCTCCCGCGGGCACAGCCAGCTCCTCTCGCAGCACTAGTGAAGCTGTGGGCCTGAGGCCATAGCCTCCACTAGCTCCAGCTCAGTCTTCCATTTGCCTGTCACTCCCTCCAGCCTGGGGCAGTGGCTGCATCAAACCCTCCATTGGGCACCTGGCCCGGGGGAGGAAGGCGGCAGCTGGGAGGACTAAGTAGAGTGCAGCCCAGGAGGCCTCCTGGTCCCACCTCCTCCCCCACCCTGAATGTAAGCTCCCCAGGAGTTAGGAGAGGCAGGAAGGCATTGGGGAGATACAACCAGCTGAAGTGGGGTGCACAGAGAGTTAGTGGGAAGGAACGATGAGGCTACTGTTGGAAGCAACAACTCCCCTCCAGGTGGCGGGCAGCGGGAGACACTGATTCCTAGGACCCAGGCCCTGCACTGTCGCCTGCCCCCTTTCTGCAGGCTGGGGGACAGAAATGCTTTCCTAATTGCTGACCCCTCATGTCCTGCACCTCCCCCGGGTGTGCTCCCGTAACCCTTTATCCACGTGTGTAAAGGCAGCTGCCTTCCAGCATCTGGCCTGCCCACCTCGGCCTCCCCGGTCCGCCCTACCCCACCTCAACTTCCCTGCACTTGAACTTCCAGGCCCCTTTGACCTCCTGCCTGATTGCTTTTTCCTGGCCCCGAGCTGCCCCTCTTCCATTCCCCTGACCCCTCAGTGGCCTCTGTACCCTTTTGCCCTCCTCCAGCAGCTTCCCAGGGACAGTGCCAGCCTGGCCCAGTGAGCCTCATCCTCTGCCAGGCCTGGGAGGGGCCTGGGAGCCTCCCTGCCTAATCCAGCAGCTATTGCTTCAGAGCACTTAATATTCACGACAGATAGAACATTTCACGGTGAATTGGACGCACATTCAACTGGAAATGAAAATTTTATGACTGTTCTCACTTGGAGCCGCAGATTACACCAGCTGAGAAAACACAGGCGTGGACGTACAACCCGTGAACTGTAAAGTATATTAATAATGAAACCACAGCCTGGGAAATGAAGGCTTTATTCTGTTTATATTCTGCTCCATTAATAGAAGGCACTCTAGCTAGCTCCACCCCATTAGCCAGCCATCTGTGCCCTGAACACGGGGGCTGGGGGCACCAGGCTCCCTCCTGTCCCAGTACGTCGTGGATGCAGGACTCAGTGCGACACCTGGGCTGGGCCTGCAGCTCCAGTGCCAGACAGGCTGAGGGTGGCTCTAAGCAGAAGGGATCTGTGTCCTTATTTGGATGGCGAGGTTGGAAAGAGCACATCAGCACACCATCCACAACCAGAGGTCATTTAGCCCCACGGTCAGGGAGAGGGACAGTGGGATCCAATGTTCAGTGGTCCTTTAAGGTGGGGTGTGGGATCACCACTCAAGAATTACCTGGGGTACGTGTTTAAAATGCAGATTTCTAGGGGGAAAAGTCTGGAACTGCCTAAGAAGCAAGAGACCACTGTTTCGGGGTGCATGAGGAGAGGCGTTTCAGAGCACTGCCTAAATGAGCTCCAGAGATGGTCGTGAGCTGTGGCTATCAGCACGGACCCCAGAGACGGGCATGAGATGCTAAGGCTGCTGCTGCCGCCACCGAGAAGCCTGTGTGCGAGCACAGATCACTGTCCACACCTACCCTCCCGGGAGCCTGTGAAGCCTGCCACTGCCAGGGTCCCAGGATCCAAGGACAACTTCCCCGGGAGAATGCACGGCACGCCTTGGGCTGGTGCAACGTCCCACTGGCCTCTGCTGCCGCAGGCTTGCCCCCCATCCGTAACCCTCCCTCCCCCCAGTCTGAGTGAGCCAGAGCCCCCGAATCAGCGACTTCTTTATCCCCGTCCTGTCTGAGTGAAGAACAGATGCCCTCAGGTGACCTACACGCAGAGGTGGGTCCAAATCCAAAGGTGAACCCCGGGAGCTGTGCAAACATAGAAGAGAAAGGGAAATCTCTCCCAGCATCCTCAGGAGCAGCAGATTAAATCTCCACAATCAACTTGATGTACCCTGCATCTGTGGAATACCTGAATAGACAATGAGTCATCCCAAAATTGAGGCTGTGGACTTTGGGAGCAACTGTAGACTAGGGCAGTTTGGCTGACAGGGTCTTGGTGCTCCGGCTGGGTGTCAGGCCTGTGCTTCGGAGGTAGGAGAACCAAGTTCGGGACATTGGTCCACCAGAGACCTCCCAGCTCCACGTAATATCAAAGGGTGAAAGCTCTCCCAGAGATCTCCAGCTCAACGCTAAGACTCAGCTCTGCTCAACGACCAGCAAGCTACAGTGCTAGACACCCTATGGCAAACAACTAGCAAGACAGGAATACAGCCCCACCCATCAGCAGAGGCTGCTGAAAATCACAATAAGGTCACAGACACCCCAAAACACACCACCAGACTTGGTCCTGCCCACCAGAAAGACAAGATCCAGCCTCATCCATTAGAACACAGGCACCAGTCCCCTCCACCAGGAAGCCTACACAACCCACTGAACCAACCTTAGCCACTGGGGGGCACACACCAAAAACAATGGGAACTATGAACCTGCAGCCTGTGAAAAGGAGACCTCAAATACAGTAAGTGAAGCAAAATGAGAAGACAGAAACACACAGCAGATGAAAGAGCAAGGTAAAAACCCACCAGACCAAACAAATGAAGAGAAAATAGGCAGTCTACCTGAAAAAGGATTCAGAGTAATGACAGTAAAGATGATCCAAAATCTTGGGAATAGAATGGAGAAAATACAAGAAATGTTTAACAAGGATGTAGTAGAACTAAAGAGCAAACAAACAATGATCAACAACACAATAAATGAAATTAAAAATTCTCTAGAAGGAATCAATAGTGGAATAACTGAGGCAGGAGAATGGATAAGTGACCTGGAAGATAAAATAGTGTACATAACTACAGCAGAGCAGAATAAAGAAAAAAAAATGAAAAGAATTGAGAACAGTCTTAGAGACCTCTGGGACAACATTAAACGCACCAACATTTGAATTATGGGGGGCCCAGAAGAAGAAGAGAAAAAGAAAGGGACTGAGAAAATATTTGAAGAGATTATAGTTGAAAACTTCCCTAATATGGGCAAGGAAATAGTTAATCAAGTCCAGGAGGCACACAGAGTCCCATACAGGATAAATCCAAGGAGAAACACGCCAAGACACATATTAATCAAACTATCAAAAATTAAATGCAAAGAAACAATATTAAAAGCAGCATGGAAAAACAACAAATAACATACAAGGGAATCCCCATAAGGTTAACAGCTGATCTTTCAGCAAAAACTCTGCAAGCCAGAAGGGAGTGGCAGGACATATTTAAAGTGATGAAGGAGAACAACCTACAACCAAGATTACTCTACCCAGCAAGGATCTCATTCAGATTCGATGGACAAATTAAAACCTTTACAGACAAGTAAAATCTAAGAGAATTCAGCACCACCAAACCAGCTTTACAACAAATGCCAAAGGAACTTCTCTAGAGAGGAAACACAAGAGAAGGAAACGGCCTATGATAACAAACCCAAAACAATTAAGAAAATGGTAATAGGAACATACATATTGATAATTACCTTAAATGTAAATGGATTAAATGCTCCAACCAAAAGACATAGACTGGCTGAATGGATACAAAGACAAGACCCATATATATGCTGTCTACAAGAGACTCACTTCAGACTCAGAGACACATACAGACTGAAAGTGAGGGGATGGAAAAAGATATTCTTTGCAAATGGAAATCAAAAGAAAGCTGGAGTATCAATTCTCATATCAGACAAAATAGACTTTAAAATAAAGACTATTATAAGAGACAAAGAAAGACACTATATAATGATCAAGGGATCAATCCAAGAAGAAGCCATAACAATTGTAAATATTTATGCACCCAACATAGGAGCACCTCAATACATAAGGCAAATGCTAACAGCCATAAAAGGGGAAGTCGTCAGTTACACAATCATAGTAGGGGACATTAACACCCCAATCTCACCAATGGACAGATCACCCAAAATGAAAATAAATAAGAAAACACAAGCTTTAAATGATACATTAAACAAGATGGACTTAATTGATATTTATAGGACATTCCATCCAAAAACAACAGAATACACTTTCTTCTCAAGTGCTCATGCAACATTCTCCAGGATAGATCATATCTTGGGTCACAAATCAAGCCTTGGTAAATATAAGAAAATTGAAATTGTATCAAGTATCTTTTCCGACCACAACACAATGAGACTAAATATCAATTACAGGAAAAAATCTGTAAAAAATACAAACACATGGAGGCTAAACAATACACTACTGAATAACCAAGAGATTACTGAAGAAATCAAAGAGCAAATAAACAAATACCTAGAAACAAATGACAATGAAAACACGGTGACCCAAAACCTTTGGGATACAGCAAAAGCAGTTTTAAGAGGGAAGTTTATAGCAATACAATCCTACCTGAAGAAACAAGAAAATCTCAAACAAGCTAACCTTACACCTAAAGCAATTAGAGAAAGAAGAACAAAAAAACTCCCAAAGTTAGCAGAAGGAAAGAAATCATAAAGAGCAAATCAGGTATAAATGAAAAAGAAATGAAGGAAACGATAGCAAAGATCAATAAAACTAAAAGCTGGTTCTTTGAGAAGGTAAACAAAACTGATAAACCATTACCCAGACTCATCAAGAAAAAAAGGGAGAAGACTGAAATCAATAGAATTAGAAACAAAAAAGGAGAAGTAACAACTGACACTGCAGAAATACAAAGGATCATGAAAGATTACTACAAGCAACTATATGCCAATAAAATGGACAACCTGGAAGAAATGGACACAGTCTTAGAGAAGCACAACCTTCCGAGACTGAACCAGGAAGAAATAGAATATATAAAAGACCAATCACAAGCACTGAAATTGAGACTGTGATTAAAGATCTTCCAACAAACAAAAGCCCAGGACCAGATGGCTTCACAGGTGAATTCTATCAAACAGTTAGAGAAGAGCTAACACCTATCCTTCTCAAACTCTTCCAAAATATAGCAGAGGGAGGAACACTCCCAAACTCCTTCTACTAGGCCGCCATCTCCCTGATACCCAAACCAGACAAAGATGTCACAAAGAAAGAAAACTACAGGCCAATATCACTGATGAACACAGATGCAAAAATCCTCAACAAAATACTAGCAAACAGAATCCAGCAGCACATTAAAAGATCATACACCATGATCAAGTAGGGTTTATCCAAGGAATGCAAGGATTCTTCAATATATGCAAATCAATCAATGTGATAAACTATATTAACAAATTGAAGGAGAAAAAACATGATCATTCAATAGATGCAGAAAAAGCTTTCAACAAAATTGAACACCCATTTATGATAAAAACCCTCCAGAAAGTAGGCATAGAGGGAACTTACCTCAACATAATAAAGGCCATATATGACAAACCCACAGCGAACATCATTCTCAATGGTGAAAAACTGAAACCATTTCCACTAAGATCAGGAACAAGATAAGACTGTCCACTCTCACCGCTATTTTTCAACATAGTTTTGGAAGTTTTAGCCGCAGCAATCAGAGAAGAAAAAGAAATAAAAGGAATCTAAATCAGAAAAGAAAAAGTAAAACTGTCACTGTTTGTAGATGACATGATACTATACATAGAGAATCCTAAAGATGCTACAAGAAAACGACTAGAGCTAATCAATGAATTTGGTAAAGTAGCAGGATACAAAATTGTTGCACAGAAATCTCTTGTATTCCTATACAACAATGATGAAAACTCTGAAAGAGAAATTAAGGAATCACTCCCATTTACCACTGCAACAAAAAGAATAAAATACCTAGGAATAAACCTACCTAAGGAGACAAAAGACCTGTATGCAGAAAACTATATGACACTGATGAAAGAAATTAAAGATGATACAAATAGATGAAGAGATATACCATGTTCTTAGGTTGGAGGAATCAACATTGTGAAAATGACTATATTACCCAAAGCAATCTACAGACTCAATGCAATCCCTATTAAACCACCAATGGCATTTTTCACAGAACTAGGACAAAAAATTTCACAATTTGTATGGAAACACAGAAGTCCTCAAATAGCCAAAGCAATCTTGAGAAAGAAAAACGGAGCTGGAGGAATCAGTCTCCCACACTTCAGACTATACTACAAAGCTACAGTAATCAAGACAATATGGTACTGGCACAAAAACAGAAATATATCAATGGAACAGGATAGAAAGCCCAGAGGTAAACCCTCAGGCATATGGTCACCTTATTTTTGATAAAGGAGGGAAGAATATACAATGGAGAAAAGACAGCCTCTTCAATAAGTGGTTCTGGGAAAACTGGACAGCTACATGTAAAAGAATGAAATTAGAACACTCCCTTACACCATACACAAAAATAAACTCAAAATGGATTAAAGACCTAAATGTAAGGCCAGACACTATAAAACTCTTAGAGGAAAACATAGGCAGAACACTCTATGACATAAATCACAGCAAGATCCTTTTGGACCCACCTCCTAGAGAAATGGAAATAAAACCAAAAATAAACAAATGGGACCTAATGAAACTTCAAAGCTTTTGCACAGCAAAGGAAACCATACATAAGATGAAAAGACAACCCTCAGAATGGGAGAAAATATTTGCAAATGAAGCAACTGACAAAGGATTAACCTCAAAATTTACAAGCAGCTCATGCAACTCAATATCAAAAAAACAAACAACCCAATCCAAAAATGGGCAGAAGATCTAAATAGACATTTCTCCAAAGAAGATATACAGACTGCCAACAAACACATGAAAGAATGCTCAACATCATTAATCATTAGAGAAATGCAGATCAAAACTACGGTGAGGTATCTCCTAACACAAGTCAGAATGGCCATCATCAAAAAATGTACAAACAATAAATGCTGGAGAGAGTGTGGAGAAAAGGGAACCCTCTTGCACTGTTGGTGGGAATGTAAATTGATACAGCCACTATGGAGAACAGTATGGAGGTTCCTTAAAAAATGATAAATAAAATTACCATATGACCCAGCAATCCCACTACTGGGCATATAACCATAGAAAAACCATAATTCAAAAAGACACATGCACCCCAGTGTTCATTGCAGCACTATTTACAATAGCCAGGACATGGAAGCATCCTAAGTGTCCATTGACAGAAGAATGGATAAAGAAGATGTGGCACATATATACAATAGAATATTACTCAGCCAGAAAAAGAAATGAAATTGAGTTATTTGTAGTGAGCTGGATGGACGTAGAGTCTGTCATACAGAGTGAAGTAAGTCAGAAAAAAAAACAAATACCATATGCTAACACATAAATATGGAATCTAAAAAAAAAAAGGTTCTGAAGAACCTAGGGGCAGGACAGGAATAAAGATGCAGACATAGAGAATGGACTTGAGGACACGGGACTTGAGGACATGGGGAGGGGGAAGGGTAAGCTGGGATGAAGTAAGAGAGTGGCATGGATATAAACACAGTATCAAATGTAAAATAGATAGCTAGTGGGAAGCAGCCGCATAACACAGGGAGATCAGCTTGATGCTTTTTGTCCACCTAGACGGGTGGGATAGGGAGGGTGGGAGGGAGACGCAAGAGGGATGAGATATGGGGATATATGTATATGTATAGCTGATTCACTTTGTTATACAGCAGAAACTAACACACCATTGTAAAGCAATTATACTCCAATAAAGATGTTAAAAAATGCAGATTTCTAGACCCATCCCAGAACCAATGAATCAATCTATTGCATTATTTAGCAAAATTTGAGAGGTGCTGTCCTGAGTTCATAAAACTCCAGAGGAAATAACCACATCACCTCTCCATTCAGCTGCCTTGAGTATGGAGACAGCGATCACTACCTCTGGTCCAGACTCAAAGCCTAAATTCTTCCAGTCTGACTGCATTGCCTGAGGGAGGTACTAGGGCAAAAACACATATTCAGGGATGACCCAGGGATAGGGGGCTCCCGGGGGCACAGGTGGCTGAGTGACTGGGCGTCCCTCCTCTCTGCCCTGAGCAGTGATTGGGCGGCTGCCTCGGAGGCACCTTTGGCAGGTGTGGCTGGGAGCCCCAGCTTCAAGTGTCAGGGCACCCATGTTGTTCCCTGTCAGCCCCAGCCTGGGATGATTTATGGATCTGCAGTATAATTAGAGACAACTGGAAAGAATTCAAGAATCAGTTGGACCCATACTGGGAGCCCTCGAGATGGGACAGCAGATGGCAGAGACAAAATGAACCTGGGACCCTTTGGTGAGGGAGGGTCTGGACCCTGGCAGCCCCCTTGTTCCACATCCCCTGCCTCTGCGCTGAGCCTGGCAGGGCTCTGAGCCACAGTGCAGGGCTGGAGGGTCTGTATCGTGATATGCTAGCCCTAAAACTCTCCCCCGACTATTGGGCAAGACTCTTCAGGCTCCCTGGCTGCACCAGTGGCCCACGGTTGGTCAAAAAGTTAGGCAGATGGTCAGTTCTGGCAGTGGTCAAAACACACTGTCCTGCGTTGCCCAAGTACATTGGAAGGTCATCTCACTCATTTTCCTGCTTTCAGCTGGACTAAATGAAGCCAGCAAAGGAAATGAACACCAGCTCCCGTTCAGAGAAGCTGGCTTCTCCAGTCTCCTTTGACGCTGATTGTTTCATGGGCCTCTGTGCATGAGGCTGGGAACATTGCTGCAGAGTGACTCTGCTCTTGGAGGCCAGCCATGCAGAGAATTATCAGGAAGGACAGAAAAGGACCCACTGGCACCCACAGGCACAAGGAGTGCCACCACGTACCTCTAACGGTGCCACATTGTCCCAGTGTGTTTGATGAACACTGAAAAATTCATTTCAACCACATAGGGTGTGAACCTTTATTATTTGTAAACCTAAATCCTCCAAGACAAACTGGGGTCTACCAACTTCTTACCAAGCTCTTGGAGAAAGCCCCCCTCCTCCAGATTTTGCTCTAAGACCTGGCCAAGGATTTGAAATGTGACATGCTGGGGACTGCTGTTCCTGCACGAAAAAATGGGGGCCTTGATGGGTTTCCCTGGTGGCGCAGTGGTTGAGAGTCCGCCTGCCGATGCAGGGGACACGGGTTCGTGCCCCGGTCTGGGAAGATCCCACATGCCACGGAGCTTCTGGGCCTGTGAGCCATGGCCACTAGGGCTGCGTGTCCGGAGCCTTTGCTCCGCAACGGGAGAGGCCACAACAGTGAGAGGCCCGCATACCGCAAAAAAAAAAAAAAAAAAAAAAAAAAAATGGGGGCCTTGAGAAGGTGGGTGATATCCTCTCCCCACTAAGTTAGAAGCTGTTTCAACAGAGATGTTGAGTGAGCTAAGATCCCCGCAGCAGTTCCTTAAAATTTGGGAGAAAAATAAAATGGATCCTTCTTGAAATCAGCCCCTGCATGTGAAGTCTGATGGCAGGCAATATACCCCTCACACTCCTGTGTGTTTTCAAATACAGCTGTGCTCCCTCTGCCCTCCTCTCAGCCCCACCAGCCTGCAAATGCCACGGTGTACGCAAAGCACATCATGGACGCTGAAACGATCGGGAGCTCCATTCCTGCCACTGAAACATGGTGACAGAATGGGGACAAGGGGACACATTTCCAAGCTCAAAATTTTATAATAATACCTCGGGGGAGTCACTGGCAAAGTTTGGTCCAAATATAATTAGTTTGCACAGCTATTAGAGGCTGATAAAAGGTTTTAATTTGTGGAGTGATCTCAGGAATCTCAGATACTTGGTGTCTGTTCTTGCTTTCCTTGCAAGCAGGGTGGCTACTTAGGCCACGTGAAAGCCTCAGACCTGCGCATCTCGGGGGAGAAAGTGGAGCAGAGATTTCTTTGCTCTTTTGATAACCAGGTAGAAGAAAGGCAGGTGAGATACCCGATGCCTTCCTTCCTCTTCTTTCTTTGTTATTCTTTCTTTCTCACACTGCCCACCCCTATCTCTCTCTTTCTCTTTTTTTAGCTAAGCAGAAGTTTTTTTTTTTTTTTTAATTTACCATTTGCCTTTACAAATTTAGAAGCTTAAAGACTTTTTACTCAGGATGATACCCTATTTCCAGGGAATCCAAAAGGAAAGTTCAGCCATCTTCTTGAAGGTAATTTAATTGTTAATGTGGTCCCCCCTTGAGAGCGGCTCAATAAAGCTGATAATGCAAACAGAGACTACCAGAGGGTCCTCAGGTCGGTGAAGCCTTGGCCGGCTGATGGGCTAAGGACAGAGTGACCTGCTGAGGGCTTGAGGGCTTCTGAATTCTGCCGATCAGCTGAGAGACAAACAAAAATGATGAAAGAAACCAAGGAGATGACATCAAACTACCACTCTTTATTGTGCCTCTGCAAGGTGCACTTGAACAAAGGCTGGGATGGCATCTGAGAGCAAAATGCATGTTTTACCCACAGCAATTTGCCTCTAAGTGAGAGAACACAGCACACACACTGAGACGCCCACAACAAAGGGTGGTTTACATCTTTCCTCCCAAATGCTGCTTCTTAACAGAGCATTCCTATTGTTTGTGGGCAATTGGGCTTGATGGATGTACTTGAAATCAGGGAGCAGGACAGGAGAGTGCTGTGATGGATAAAAGACTTACAAACATGCGCAAACATTTTTTGCTTTTCATGATAACTTTTAGGTCAGGTCCCCCGGATTTTTATCTGTGTCATAGATACTTTGAGTATCTAAGCATAGGGGGCAACTCATCATTCACTTCATTTTATAGAGAAAAATGGGATAGGTGATGGTAAGAGGCGTAGGTTCCAGAACAGGCACGATTACAACAAGGGCACTGTATTTACAAGTTTGAATTATTCTGATTGCTCGTCTCTGCTCCATAGCCAAAACATCCCCTTAGTTACTTTGGCTCATGTAACTAGACCCCACTGTATTGTACTGCTAGGAGGGGATGAAGAGAAGTAAGATTAAACTTAATTACATAGTACTGTATCTAGCACATGGTAACCATTCAATATGGTTAAACCTGCATCAGAATGCTAACCACGAGATTGATGATCAGCCAAATAAGATATAAAGTAAACTGTCTGCAGGATTGGGGGAAGGAGAAAACAATTAGAAATGAATGGTATCCCAATCAATAATGTATGTATCTGCCTCTCCTGCTATAAACTGTGAAATCCCTGAGGAGAGTAATCATGTCTCATTTGTCTTTGTTTTTCCACTCTATTTTTTCCAGCTTTACTGGAAACTAGTGGATGCTAAATGAATGTTTGTCGATGGATGGATGGATGGATGGATGGGCAGATGAACCAGGGAAGGAATTATGCTCCTAAACCATATACATGTTATCCAACCACTACTGGAAATAGTTTGGGAGACAATACAAAATTGTCGGTTCTTTTTCTTTAATTATAATTGCATTTAAAGGGAAAACTATTATTGTTATTCTAGTCTCATAAAAAATGAAACACACACACATACACACCCTGCCATTATACTTCAGATGTACACCCTGAGATAAAAATAAGTTTTCAGAGGAAAACAACAAAAAGCTTTGGTAGGGAAGATGCACAGTAAAATATATTCCCAAATTATTCTGTCTGCCAGTTCCCGTTGTTCCTGAGATTACTCATTAAATCACAAAGATTTCTCTCTCTCCCTCTCCTTCTCTCAGTAAAACTCAGAGATTCCATAAGACAGACAGGAGGGTAAACTGAGACAGGTTTTTGAGAAGGACATTAGCTCCACTCTTTAAAGGAAAAAAAAAAAACCTCTAGAACTTTCTGGGGAACAATTTTGTTAATTTCAACCCTAATTACCTGGGCTTGATAAATGGAATCATTGTTTAAGTTTCAAATTTATTTAGCTTGTGTGGAGAGAAGGTTTTTGAGATCAAGAGGTTACTTTGGGAAACTCATAAGTGACATGGCAGAAAGTATATTTCTCTTTGGAGAACACGATTACATTGAGATGTCAAGAGTCCAAAGTTATATTCAAGCTCTTTTGGTTCTTTCACAATTTATACAAGAAAAGTCATATCTGGGCTTCCCTGGTGGCACAGTTGTTGACAGTCCGCCTGCCGATGCAGGGGACGCGGGTTCGTGCCCCGGTCCGGGAGGGTCCCACGTGCCGTGGAGCGGCTGGGCCCATGGGCCATGGCCGCTGGGCCTGCGCGTCCGGAGCCTGTGATCCGCAGTGGGAGAGGCCCGCGTACAGCAAAAAAAAAAAAAAAAAAAAAAAAAAAAAAAAAGGCATATCTTAGGACACTTCAGGAACACAATGTTCTCGGCCCTAACAACCAAAGGCAGTGATTTCAGGCAGACTTTCTGCTCTCCACTGGTCTTGGGATGTCACTGCTGAGATAACTTCAGGCCTCGCTCACCCCGGAACCTGTGTGGAAGTCGCCAGCGCGTTACAGAACAGAAGCTGCACAACCCATCTGGCCACGTCTGACATGGGCCAAGTCAGCTCCGGAGCCTCTCCCCCTTCTCCATGGGCCCTCACTTCCCCCGAGGTGGGTCTGTGGACCTGCAGCCTCAGCTTCCCTAGGAGCTGGTTAGAAATGCTGCGTTTCCAGCCTCGCCCGACCTACTGAATGGGAACCTGAGGATGCATTTTAACAAGATCCCCCAGGTGATTTCCGTGCACCTTAAAAGTCTGAGAAGCAGGGATGTCGTTGACAAGGGAGGCCTGATGCAGACTCTCCTTTCATCTGCTGCTCAGTCCCCTGGTCCCTGGTGCATCTCCAGCTGCATTTCCTCCAAAGCAAAGAGCTCTGTGCGCCCACAGGCGGGGCACCTGTCTGCTCAGCACAGTCCACAGAGCTGTGTGTTTCCGGGAGCCTCTCCCACCCCTCAGGACAAAAGACAATGTCAGTCTGCAGCTCTGTCTTCTGCTTCTCCTGATCTGCCGGCATGGGTGGCTGTAGTCACACCGAGGACGCAGAACAGAAGCGGGGAAACGCCAGGAGGAATCAGAAAGAGCTTTCTGTGGATCCGCCTCTCCTGAGCTGGGAGACGGGACGCATTCTGATTACGTCTAAAGCGTCACATCACCTTTGCGTGATCTCAGGAATTTTGCCCAAAGGATCAGAGGCTGCGTGAACTCTGCTGCTTCCTTCTCCTGTTTCCAGTGGTCCAACCACGCCTCTAGGGCTCCCCGCCGGCCCCGCACACACCCAGGAACAGGACCTAGCTCACTTTCTAACCTAGCTGGTTAGAAATGCTGCATTTCCAGCCCCACCCGACCTACTGAATTTGAACCTGAGGATGCATTTTAACAAGATCCCCCAGGTGATTTCCGTGCACCTTTCCTGTCCTCTCCCCCGGGCTCCATCCCCTCCTCCAGGGTTACTGCCCCTCCTCACTGACTCACATCACAGACCGTGGCAGATTTACAGGTTAAGAGTGACTAAGTGGGGTCACTGCAGCCACATGAGTGCTGGCCGTAACGTAGTTTACCTCATTAAACAATGCACACCCAGATCCTGTCTGCTGTAAAGCAATTGGTCTCCAAAGCCCAGTATTCATCTTCCAGGGTTGCTGGGAGATAATAAATGGGTAATATTCCGGTGATGATGGTAATGGAGTCACGGCTCAGAGCTAATATTATGGCAAAGTAGTAATTATTTCAACAGTAAACAAGGGGATGGTTGGGCCGCTGACAGAATTCAAGCCTGTTGAATCGCTTCAGTTAATTTACTTGGAGCCCAGGCCTGCCACTGGCTGAGAGAGGAGGAGGAAGTTTTGCACCTCTACTTAAGTGTTCCAAAGCTCTGCCTGCAATCTGATTTCCTCTGGCTGTGCAGACACAGATTCCCAAGCTTCTGCCTCCCCTGCTTCTGATTTACAGGGAATGACAGGCACAGTGCCCTCAAGCCTCTGCCCGTGGATTCCAGGAAGACGGAACGGCATTGTGTCCACGGAGGATCCCTCAGCCTGACACACTGAGACTAAGAGGGCTTTATGAAGGGGTGAGAACATTAATGTCTGTGTTGGAAAACTCGGGACCTTTACCTGAGAAATTTCTCCAAATTTCCCCATTTTTATGTGTGCTGTAACCCAAAGGCAGAGCACTGAGACAATTCTCAGGACACACAGTGCAGCCTGAATTAACCCTCTGAGGTTCTGGAAGCTCCCTGACGTCAGATGGAAATGCCGGGCTCACCACAGATGACTGAAATCCGAAAGGAACACTTTGAGACCAGTTCATAAACTTCAGGCACTGGAAAGGCCCCCAGGGGACCAAGATCATTAGGTCTACCTTGTGCTTGGCCAGAAGGAAAAAGTGCTGCAGGAAGGGGAAACCAAGGTGAGAAACAGAAAGATACTATGATATCTAAGTAAGCAATTTTGTTATCTCCTCATACGATGTGCCCATGTTCCAGTAATTTATTGCTGAGTAAAAAATCCACCACAGGGCTTCCCTCGTGGTGCAGTGGTTAAGAATCCGCCTGCCAATGCAGGGGACACGGGTTCGAGCCTTGGTCCGGGAAGATCCCACATGCCACGGAGCAACTAAGCCTGTGCGCCACAACTACTGAGCCTGTGCTCTACAGCCCGCGAGCCACAACTACTGAGCCCACGTGCCACAACTACTGAAGCCTGCACACCTAAAGCCTGTGATCCATGGCAAGAGAAGCCACTGCAATAAGAAACCTGCGCACCACAATGAAGAGCAGCCCCTGCTCACCGCAACTAGAGAAAGCCCGCACACAGCAACAAAGACCCAACCCAGCCAAAATTAAATAAATAAAATAAATGAATTTATATTAAAAAAAATCCACCCCCAAACAAAGGCTTACCAACAGCAATAGTCACACAGGCATAACTCGTTCTATAGCACTTTGCCTTACTGTGATTCGCAGATACTGCATTTCTTACAAATCGAAGTTTGTACGTCGAGGAAGTCTGTTGGTGCCATTTTTCCAACAGCATTTGCTCACTTTGTGTCTCTGTGTCGCATTTTGGTAATTCTCCCAATATTTCAACCTTTCATGATTATTATGTTTGTTATGGGATCTGTGATCTTTGATGTTACTACTGCAACTCGCTGAACACTCGGATGATGGTTAGCATTTTTTAAAGAAATAAAGTACTTTTAAGTTAACTTATATACACTGATTTTTAGACATAATGCTACTGAACACTTACTAGACTAGTGTGTAGTGTAAACATGGCTTTTATATGCACTGGGAAATCAAAAACTTTGTGTGACTCGCTTTATTGCGATATTCGCTTTGTTGCCGTGATCTGGAACTGAACAGGTAATATCTCCAAGGTGCCTAAATTGTTTTGCTCATGAAGTTGGAGTTGGCTGGGCTCAACCCAGAGATCTGGCCGGGATTTTGCATGGGGTTGTGGGTTAGACAGCGGCCAGGGCTAAGGTCCTCTCCAAGGTTTGTTCACTGACTCCAATGGCTGTGCCTGGGGACCTGGCATTCCTTGGTGTCTATCCACATGGCCTTCCCCTGCAGCAACCTCAGAGTGACTGTGTTTCTCTTATGGTGGCCAACAGGTCCCCAGCCTGTGTCCCACAAGAAGGCAGCAGAAGCTTTGGGAACCTGGCCTTGGATGTCAACAGCCTGGCTTCCACCTCTTTCCATGCATTAGGGGGGAGTCAGTAAAGCCAGCGACAGTCCGGGGAAGGGCCTGGACTCCATCCCATGTGAGGGGCTCAAAGAATCTGTGGACACGTCTCAACCCCAGCACAGCCCACAAGGCCAGTTCTCCTGTCCTTTGCCTTCCCATAGCAGTTCCAGGCTTTCCCTTTCTCTGATTTTGGTTCAAAATCTCATCAATGCTCTGTCCATCCCTAAGTTGATACATGTACAGATAAGTCCTTCCCCATATACCTTCACAATAATACTAGTGATCACTGCTTCCATTAATTAATGCTCCTTGATGCCTATCGCTGGCATAGAATACGTATGCAGTCCTGTTTAGAGATATATATATCATTCCCAACTGATAAAGGAAGAAACAGGCTGAAAAAGGTTAATCAGAGGTCCTAAGATCCAAAGACAGGTCTGTTTAATTCCACATCTATGCTTTCTCCTGTGCTGTTTTCCTTCTATGTAAACTTGGTTTCTATAGATACCATACAAGTTAGTGAAAAATAGCCACAGCAGTTATTACTGTGCGACTTTGTAAGGATCCCTTGAGCTTCAACAGTCATATCTATAAAATGGAGATTATAATGATATCTAGCTCATTGGGCTGTAATGAAGATTAAATGAGATAATAGATGGAGAGCACTTTGCACAGGGTTGGCAAAGAATAAATGCTCAAAAAAAGTTACTTAGGGATGTTTTTAACAATTTCAATGACCAGACAATCATTCTTCAGTCATGGCTTTTATTTTTGTAGAGAGCCATTTGGATCAGAGTATCATGTATTAGATTAGTAATAATATCATATATATTATTATAGAGTAATAATTACTATATATTATATCTACACTGATGGCTGTATATAAATATGTTATCATAAACTACATATGTGGGCTTACCTGGTGGCGCAGTGGTTGGGAGTCTGCCTGCCAGTGCAGGGGACACGGGTTCATGCCCCGGTCCGGGAGGATCCCACATGCCGTGGAGTGGCTGGGCCAGTAAGCAATGGCTGCTGAGCCTGTGCGTCCGGAGCCTGTGCTCCACAACGGGAGAGGCCACAGCAGTGAAAGGCCCATGTACCGCAAAAAACAAAAAAAAACAAAAAACAACATATGTATACATAGATATAATACACACAACTATACATTTTTTAAAACTTATTTATTTATTTATTTTTGTCTGCGTAGGGTCTTCATTGCTGCACACGGCTTCCTCTAGTTGCAGTGAGTGGGGGCTACTCTTCATCGCAGTGCACAGGCTTCTCATTGTGGTGGCTTCTCTTGTTGCAGAACACAGGCTCTAGGAGCACAGGCTTCAGTAGCTGTGGCTCGCAGGCTCTAGAGCACAGGCTCAGTAGTTTTGGTGCATGAGCTTAGTTGCTCCGCGGCATGTGGGATCTGCCCGGACCAGGTTTCGAACCCGTGTCCCCTGCATTAGCAGGTGGATTCTTAACCACTGCACCACCAGGGAAGCCCTATACATACATACATACATACATATATATATATATATATATATATATATATATATACACACACAGCCATCAAATTTTTTTACTAGAGCACTTATATATGCTCCTTTAGTAAAAAAATTGATGGTTTAGTTTGTAAACTGGCACTTTCATGAGAGCTATTTCAAAGTGGCTCTGAGCAAGGGCAGCCCTGCTGATGAGTGAGGGTCTCACTGAATAGCAAATTCTGGTATTTGTTAACAGCACCGTACTGTTCAAATAGACTGTATATGCAAAGGTGAACATTAATTAGTTGCAAGCTTTCCCAGGGGATTCACTTTAAAAAACCCTAATGATGAGAGAATAAGCAGGCCCACGAGCATTCTGAGGAACTGACTTGGAAACACATCCAACACCTGACTCTGTCAGCTGTTTAACTGCCGATGCTTCTGGTGGGGACCGTCTCTGATCACATGTGTCTCAGCATAAATTACCTCAGCTAACTGGCACAAAGCCCAAGGGACTCTCCTAGGGCACGGAGTTCCTTAGTGGTACATAAAGAGAGGAAAAAAGAAAGAAAAATGGAAAAAAGAAAAAGAATTTCATTTTCATAGTTTTCCCTCCCATTTCAGGGCTACCCAATGTACTACAACCTAGGCATCAGCTATTCTAAAACCTCTCCACTTTTCTAACCAATTTAATTACAACACAAGAGGAGGAACAGTCTGGAGGCTAGAGATGCATGGGAAGTAAAGACGCACGTGCACACATACACACGTGCACACCCACATGCACACACACACCCACAGAACAATTACAGCTTGATGGGTGTTTGATCACACACCCTGCTTCCTACTGATGCCATCACAGGGCTCCAGCGTTTTTCACAATCACCAAAGATGACTGCACTGGTGTTTAATGAAGATTGACACAGAGATGACTGCTCTGCCTCAGGAAACCTATGTGGGTTGACTTTAGGATCCAGGCTTTGTCCCAGAATTTATCCCATTGACATTGGGGAATGTCATGACTCTGACTTCTGCTAAAACAGGGCCTTAAGATCATAGGGAGCTCTGTGAATCACAGAAAAGGGGGAAATGAATGAACAAATCCAGCTTTGTCCCAGGGCGAGAATTCGTTTATGATATAGCACGTTTGCTGGGAGCTCACCAAAGGTCTAGTTTTTTAAACTCAATATCTTATCTCTTCCAAGCCTATCTTACTAGCATTTAAAGTTGAAAATCTATTTCTAAAGGTTAAGTTTATGATGATAAAATTTTTGAAAACATATATTAAATGTTTTGAAAAGAAGAAAAATTGGGAAGAATAGAAATAACACCTGTACTTCCAACACTTACCAAGAACCACTTATTCATTTTTTGATGTAAAGATTGGGATTCACTTTTGAAAGTGAGTGACGGGATTTCAAAGCCCATCTCAATAGAAAAGAAATCTCTTGGACAGAATGATCCTTTTCTATCATTGGTAAATTATTGCTATTATAATAATGTAGAAAGTATTTTTGAAACTATGAAATCATAATGATGGGATTCTGAAAGACTATTCATCGAGCAGGTGCCTGAGAATTTCAAAAGGAAAGTAGTAAACTGAGAAGAGTCTGTATGACCATGGTCACTCAGGACATATAAGACCTGTTCCCTCTGCTTCACAAATAAACTCAGCACTACAGACCTATTTCAGACAGAAACAGGGAGCAGTGGGCAGTGCTGGTGATGGTCAGATAGGGCATCTGTACTCACATGGGGGTGGGGGGTCGGAAGGTGCTGATTTAAAGCAAACCTGCTCCTCCCAGAAGAGGATGCCCAGCCTTAAGACTATGCGCAAAGGCAGGATCAGATGCTACCACAAAATGCCACATAAACAAGAGAAACAGCAACAACATCTGAACACCTTCCCCAAGGGTAAAATCAGAACCAACAACAGAGGAGTGATCATATTTGAAGCTTATGAGATCAAAGACCCAGGGCTAGGGCTGGATTGTTGTGATCCCTCCAGGCAAAAGAAGGCAAAGTGCGTAGAGGATAGAATAGTGTGAAAGTCAGGGAAGTGCTCTTCCGGGGCCAGGCAAGTAAGAGCCTTGTGTTGGAAGAGGTCAAAACAAAGGTAAGATGTAGCTGTCAGGTGGAGCGTGACATCTATGAGCCAGCCAGGAGCCCCTGAGGAAGGCATGGCCCCCCGGGAAGGACTACTCTTGCATGGTGGTGAATGTGGATAAGAACAACCATAACAACCATAACTGCAAGTTCACAGGACAACAGGAAAGAGAACCAAGGGAGCTCAGGGATAAAAATAAGAATTTTAATAGCAGCAACCAGAACTGTCAACAGTCTTCAGCAACATGGATGGACCTGGAGACGGTCATACTAACTGAAGTAAAGCCAGACAGAGAAAGACAAATATCATATGACATCACTTATCTGTGGACTCTAAAAAAAAAAGATACAAATGAACTTATTTACAAAACAGAAATAGACTCACAGATGTAGAAAACAAACTTCTGGTTACCAAAGGGGGAAGGGGGGAGGGATAAATTACGAGTTTGGGATTAACAGATACACACGACTATATATAAAACAGATAACCAACAAGGACATCCTGTATAGCACAGGGAACTATACTCAATATCTTGTAATAAACTATAAGGGAAGAGAATGTAAAAAAAGAATATATAAAAAAATATATATATATATATATATATATATATATATATGTCTAACTGAATCTCTTTGCTGTACACCTGAAACTAACACAGAACTGTAAATCGACTGTATTTCCAAAATTTTTTTTTAAAATAGAGCCAGTCTTCATGTACTGCAGATATTGACAAACTTCTTTTCTCAAGGACCAGATAGTGAATATTTTAGGCTTTGCAGGACACACGGCCTCATTGAAACTACTGAGCTCTGACGCTGGAAGAGGAAAGCCCCCATAAGCAAAGGGCTGTGGTGTGTTCTCATACAACTTTGTTTTATGTTGTCATAAAACAATTTAATTTCAAATAATTTGCACATGTCATGAAATACTACTCTTCTTTCATTTTAAATTCAGCCATTAAAAATGTAAAATTCTTTCTGAGCTCACAGGTAGTTCAAAAGCAGCTAGCAGCTGGATGTGGCCCACATTCCAGTCCCATCCCTGTTGCTGTGAAACAGGACAAAGAGAACCAGCCCTGGCTTGGAGATCCTGAGTGCTGTGGAAGCCAAAGATCCCGGTCTCATCCTAAAACCAGCACCAACCAGAATATTCCTGTTGCCCTGCCATTTCCCTTTTGATTTCTGCAATTTCTGTTTTGCGCAGTTGTGGCCCGCCGTTCTGCTCTTTTCAAACAATTTCCAGATTCAACTCTCCTCACTAGGGCTACATTCTAGGTAGCCTTTCTGAAATGCTTAGGAGAACTTTGAAATTAATTATGCTGCATTAATAAACATAAGACAAAGATAACGGGAACACAGGAGAAGTGCTGTTCTTATACCAATGGTCACAAACAGTGGTTCCATCATTTGCTTTTCAAGTTTGTGTTTCAGAAACATAAAAACATCTTTGTCTCAGAAGATTGCTCTGTGCTGGGGTCACGTCTCCCTTCCTTGCCTTCATGACTTTCCTGCCATCACCCTGGAGAATATGCATGATACATGCAGAACTGGTTATTAATAAAGGACCACACACACAGTGTTTTCATGTTGACCAAGCACCTGCAATGTGGGATTGCTAATCTCCATTTTCTGATCCTGTTTTATGGACTAGGTGGCAGAGGCTCAGGGAGGTTGATTGGCTTCAGGAGGGTCACCCACTTAGTAACCGGCAGAGCAAAGAGTCGAATCCAGTGTCCCCACAAAAGCACTCTTCACATCCCTCCACCCCTGACCGCGGCTCTCCTCCTGGGTGACCTTGGGCTGCCAAGTGGGCATCTGCACATGGAAGGATTTCCTTTCCCTGGTGCAGACCAGAGACAGCCAAGCTTCACCATGAAAACGCATGCCTGATGGAAGGCCCTGGAAGCCTGCCCCATTTCACAGGGCGTCTCTTCAGTGAAGACCCGACGATCCATCCTCTGCCAGCTCCCCAGCACACTCTTTACCTTCTTTCCTCCTTTTCTTTGCTTCCTAATGTTCCCCAATGTGATGTATGTCTTCAGATGGTGAAATCACATACATTTCCCCCTCTGTGCACTTGGCAGGTACCTCATTCGTTTATTCTTGCAGTGGGAAGCTTATAGTCCACATAACGGGAAGAGCTCTGCAGGGCTGGGTTCTCAGCACTCCCCAGCTGCAGGACTCTCCCAGGCAAGACATGTTTAGGGTGACAACAGCTCAACAGGAAGTTTCCAATTCCCTGTGCCTAAATTGCATCCTGACAGAGACACCGCTGTGACCCTCCTGGCCCTCTCCCACTTGGCCTTCAACTCCCTTAGCAGCTGTGGCACCCAGGGGGCAGCAGACAAGCCGATCTTCTCCCACTGGCTGCGCTATGCAGCTGGCCAGGCAGGGAAGAGAGTTTCCATCTTAAAAGGTGCAGGGAAACGTCCCCAGAGGTGACAGTTAGGCATCGCATGTGCACAGCAGTGAAGCACCTTGACATTATCAAGTCCTGTGGGCAGCATGGACCCTATTTCCAAGCTACTTTTTTTGGAAGTGGGACTGAAGGGAGGTCTTTGCCAGGCCCCCGTCTCTGCAGACTGGACTCCTTTAATGGCATTACATCATTGCTTTCAGAGAAATGAGAAGAACAGAATGCATTTCCAATTCAATACTGAATCATTACAGGCCAGATAAGTGTCTTTTTAGAGTAGAAATAAGAATTTTCCACTTGTGGTTTTGTTTACTAAAACCCTAGGACAAAGTATTACTTTGGGTTAAATCTCAGTCACATTCTGCTATTTTCATTCAGTTTCTGTTTCTATCCAAATCAGGTGCTACTAACTGAGAACTTAATTTTTTTGCAGGGGAAAGAAAGGATGGTGAGGAGACACTTACCACTCAGCCATTCACTGTCTCCATCCAAGAGACATTTGTTAGGAGCCTCCAGTGTTCACTGGGGACATTAGAGGAGCCTATAAGTTTGATTCAAGGGGAAACCGAGGCTCTGAGAAGGGCTGTCCAAAGGAGATGGAAATGCTGGCCCTTCTATCAAGAGGTCATTTAAAAACAGCATTGGGCCTGCTCTGTGTTAGGTGAGAGGGGGTGTTTGGAAAGGCACAAGACTGGGCATCCACATTCCACCTGCCACATATGACCTATGCCACCCCCCACATGTTCTGAGCAGCCTGCTCACCTTTAAAATAAGATGAGACGCTACCGTCGAGGGCAGGCTAATTACGCCCTCTATTTTTTTTTATTTTGTATTTTTTAAATTAATTTTTATTGGAGTATGGTTGCTTTACAATGTGGTGTTAGCCACAACAAAATGCATCAGCCATACACGTCTAGTGCCCACGCCCGCACCACCCCTGTGACAAATGTTTATGGAGCATCATTCTCTGCCGGGCACAGGGCAACGCATTTACATGCCCCGCTCATGCCATCTTTACAAGAAGCCCAGGATGAATATGCTATTGAGATACTCACTTTACAGGTGCGATGACCAAGGCTCAGAGGGTGGGCAAAGTGCTAAGCGGACACCACTTAGAAAGCAGTATAATCAGAACTCGAGGCATGAAAGTGCACCTTTGCTGTGCCTCTGACTAAGCTCAGGCCAGTTCCCAGAACCCAGTCCAAGCCCACTACGGGCGGCGGGCCAGTATCCACAGAGAGATCTGGAAGGCCAAGGTCGGTGTCCAGGTCTACTTCTTAGCAGCTACCTGACCTGCAGCAGGCTATTGAACACCTCTGTGCCTGTTTCCTCATTTGTCAAATATGGGTAATAACAGAATCTAAGTTCACAGCGCTGTTCCAAAGATTAAACGAGCTGGCACGGGTGAAGCGCTGGCCTACAGTAGTAAGAACACCATAAGCCTTTGCTATGATTCTTTTTAGCACCTTTATTAACTTCACTGTCACCCACCCACCCAGCACATCTCCCTCCAAGCCCCTTGTACTTGAATGAGACCCATCAACTCTTAGGCCTGAAAGTCCTCTGCCTTGAAAGCTGTACTTTCTCAGAGGCTGGTTTCTAAGTAACTTATTTGTATTTAATTGTCATTTTCTGAAAATCCACATAGACACAGGGCTGTAATTAACTTTTTATTGGGATTCTCCCACATAGGTTAAACTACTTGCTCAGAGGAGCGCAGAGTCAATGACAGTAGTCAGGATGGAGGGAAGGCTGCCCTCTCCTGCCTGCCTTGTGATAGACAGAAGCAGCTGCTGAGACCCTGGAGTTGTTACACAGAGAATGTGGAGGCCAAAGAGGACAAATGTCCACCTGAGTGACAGGCTATTACCTGCCATTTATCCCTTCTATCACCAACAGAGATGACTGCTGGCAACTCGCCCCCTTTGATGGTTTGGTCATTCCCCTCCCCAGAGCCTGCCTTCGGGCTACATCACGTGATCTGACGGGCAGTGGGGCAGAACGAAACCCTGGAATCTGAATCAGCAGATATAGTCACGTATCCAGGACTAGTCTGAGAGCTTAGCAGCTAAATTTCTTTGGGAAACCATAGCCTCTCCAACCTTGGGTTTTCTCACCTGTAAAATAAAATTAATAGCAACAGTAACTTCATATGTGTGTTAGAGAATCAAAGGAAAATATGAAAATATTTTAAAAATTAAAATTGGTGTAAGCTACTTGAAGTCCAGTGGGGAAAAAACAAAGATGATCTGAATTGGCACCTCCTTTGGTAGCTGGGCCGATTCATCTTGATTTTTGCTGTCGGGAATAAAACAGGACAATGGCAAGCAGTAGATTAATGGGTTCAGAGTGAGGCCTCTGCAACCAACGTGGCTGGTTAAGTCTTGGCCACCTCCTACCCTACTGTGTGTCTTTGAGCAAGTTATTTAAGTGAGTGCTCTGGGTCTGAGTTCCTTTACCTACAAAAGAACATTAATAACACCTACGCCAGAAGATTTTCAAGAGAATTAAAGCGTTCACGCAGGTAAAACATTTAGAAAGGTGCCTGGAACACAGTCAACCTACGATAAAAATATTAGCTACTAGAATGATAATGATGACGATGATGATGATGAAGCGGGGGGAGAAGGACATGATAACGGTGATGATGAGGAGGATGGGGATGAGGATGGTCCTTCTTTCAGGCTTCTCCTTTTCATACAAATAGAATCTAACCATTTTAGACTGCTGCTATTTTCTTAATTACTGCCACTTGCATTTTCAGGCACAGAACCACTAGCTTCTAGCCTAAGAATTCAGGCTTGCCAAGAGGTCCTGGGGTTCCTTACTGCTGGCTGCAGGATGACAGTGAAGTGGGGCTCTCATCAAGAGGTCCTTACAGCCATGACAACATGAGCAGCACCACTCTGCTGAGGATGTCATTGCCATGACAATACCTGAGTGACCAAAATCAAGAGGCCTAGGAAAGTGCTGTGATAAAGAGAGAAAACACATCAACACATGGAGAAATGTGACCGTTCAAGAGCAGAACAGCACTGGTCAGTGGGGACACTTGATAGCAAAGCCGAAGGGGGCAAAATAATGTTGAAGAAAAAGCTGTGTTCACCCTCGCTAAATTGTCCTGAATTCTCAAGGGTCATGTGGCTCTGGGTAGAAATAGAGATGCAGAGCGAGATGGAAGCAATTCCTTCCAGTCCTTCCATCTTACACAATGTGCCCTATCAATTCCGGGTTCTTCCCCTCTCAGAGGAAATGGGGACAAGGTAATGGGGCAAGGAGAATAGATTTGTTTGGGCTCTGAGGAGAAATGTTGGATGGACACTCGGGCACTTGTCTGCAAGCCAGGACTAGGTGGAGGAGACACTGCTACCTGTCACAGCAGGTGCTCTCTTCTGGGTTGGCGAGCTCTCCCCTGACCGTGACATTTTTCTAGACTGAACACTGTGATCATCTGCTTCCCCTGCCCCATCTGACCCGGGCTCAGCAACAGTGAAGCAGCAGGGATATTTGCAGAATTTCCAGGGTATACATCTGTAAAAGCTGAAGTATTTCCCCCAGACAATATTCCCCTATAGAACTGGATTTCGGCTGTATTTGTCCACACTTCCAGGCATTTAGATGACCTTCTCCTTCCATCCATAGGAAGCTTTCTTTGGGCATGATGGGGGCTTCACTTGGATAATGACGTGGCCAGAGTTGGGGGAGGCTGCCCAGGCTCACCTGGTTCCTGCTCTGATTTTAAAGAAAAGATGAATGCAGACATCCTGCTCCAGGTGAGTATCAAGCCAAGGAGGGTCAAATACCAAGGACTTTGAGAACTTCTCCGTGGTCCCTGGGGGAGAGGTTGGGGGATGAGCAGAAATCATCCGACACCCCCAGGCTCCTCCTCATGGGCGGTTTCACACTCCAAGAAGTACATGCTTCAATGATCAGTCCCCAGTGGAATCCTCACTAGACCTGGCAGCAGAGGCTCTCCTCCAGGCGATGCTTCTCAGGGTCAGAGATGGTCAGTTGCTTTAGCAACATGGTGACTTTAGCTCCAACTTCTTAGAGCACTCAAAAGTCACATAAAGAAACTTTGGGGTGATGTGGCTGAAGGTCAAAATTGACAGGCTGCTCCACAAGCAGAGACAAGACTTAGCTAATCCCTTTCTTATTTCATCTGAGGAAGAGGGATGACTGAGAACTCTGAGGCAAGTAATTACCCAGCAGTAACAGCCGGAGAGTGCCCAAGGGTGGCCAGGCTGCAGACTGGACTTTGGGGAAAAGTCCCTTTGACCTCACACTCCCTGCCAACCCCACATTCTGCTAATCCTTAGAGCATCACTTCTCCAAAAAAGTTTATTACTCTGTCCATTTCTTCCACCCATTCTCTCCCATTCCAATTAATCTTTATCTACTATCTTTCATTGGAACCTTTCTCACCAATGTCTTGTGTAAATGCACTCTGCCAGTTCTCAGCCCTCATCTCCCTTAACATCTAAGCAACACATGTGATATTAACCACCCCCTCCGTCCATGAAACGTTCTCTGCACTTGGCTTTCAGATTTCCTTCATGGCTCTCTGGCCACTTCTTCACAATCATCTTTGTTGGATCCTTGTCTTCTAACACCTCAGTATTGGAAAGCCCTGAGGCCCAGTCCACGGATCTCTCCTCTATCCATCTTCACCCAGTAGGTGGTGATAGCCAGACCCATGGATGTAGACACCATGTGCATGCTGACGACGCCTGGATTAATTTTTCTGGCTTCTGGACCCTTGCACAGCCAACTGTCTACTCAGCATCTGCACTTGAGTACCTAAAACACCAAGCTCCTTTCTTCCTCTGAAAGCCCGCTCCTCTTGGAGTTCCTGGTGGCAGGAATTGATAAAAGCAGCCACCAGTTGTCACAGGTCACAAACCTTAGAGTACACCTTGACTCCTAACTCTTTCTCACGACGCCCATCTAGTAAGTCAGCAAACCTTGTCAGCTTGCAGAATACATTCCAGACTACACATAGTCTTACCGTCTTGGACCCCACCATCATAGTCCATCCTTCATCACTTCTTGATGGACTAAAGCAACAGCATCCTAACTGGTATCCCAGCTGCTACCCTTACACCCCCGCCCCTTTACCCCTGTCTTTCTCTTCAAACTGTAAACGTGACCCTTTAACAACATTTATTCACTCAGTTCACTCTCCTGCTTGAAACTTGCCAGTGTTTTTATTGGAACAAATGCCAAAGCTTTTACCTTGGTTTTCAAGGCACTACATGACCTGACTCCTGACTCTCTTCACACCATCCTATGTCACTTCTTTGCATCAACATTCTTGATGCTGCACAGAGACACCAAAGGTCTCTGCAGCTCATGGCCTTGGAACGTACAGGTCCCTCTGCTTGGAATGCCCCCTTCTTAGTCCATCCAGTTCACGGCCTCACTTCACTCAGCTCCCGAGGTCTCTGCTCAGGCATTCTCTCAACAGTCTAACCAAAGGAGCACCAGAATCATTCTTTGCCCTGTCTGTGTTTTCTTTTTCTTTCTTTTTTTTTTTTTTTTTTTTTTTTTTTTTTTTTTGCAGTACGTGGGCCTCTCACTGTTGTGGCCTCTCCCGTTGCGGAGCACAGGCTCTGGACGCGCAGGCTCAGTGGCCATGGCTCACGGGCACAGCCACTCCGCGGCATGTGGGATCCTCCTGGACTGGGGCACAAACCCGTGTCCCCTGTATTGGCAGGTGGACTCTCAACCACTGCGCCACCAGGGAAGCCCCTCTGTTTTCTTTTTCTCCATAGTACTATCTCTCCCTGACATCAGCTCACATATTTGTTTATTGAATATCACCTACTCCCACACGGCAGTCCCATGGGGCAGAGGCTTTGAATGCTGTGTTCACTGCAATGTACTGTCGTGTTTTGGGTACTCAAAAAATACCTGTTGAATAAAAGATGATGCATTTCTGCCTACTTATCATATCTCTGTTGTACTCTATCATTTCTGTTCAATCGAATAAATCCTGATTCTCTAGAAATAAATAAATAAATATGTCTGGGGTTGTTATGATCATCTTTGGAGAAAAGGAAACTAACCCACAGGGATCAACAGGCAGAAATAAATCAGACACCAGCTGGTTCCTAACACACTACCTATTGCCACATGGGAGAACAGCCAGAAAGATAATCCCTAGTCCCCCAAACCTGGCAACGAGGGAGGCCAAATCAGCAACATGAGGCTCCTTCTCAGCTCAGTACCTACCCTCATTCCCACCCGTATTAAAGCCATCACCAGTTCTGGCAATTTGGTCCCCTGCATATCTCTAAATTCCATACTAATCCTCCACTCCTGCCATCTCATGATCTCTGACTTTGACCTTTCAGTAGCTCCCTAAAGGTCAGTCTCCTAGCTCTGGAACACAAGAAGGCTTGGCCTTGCCAACAGCTAACTTCTGTCACCACCCCACCTTCGAGCTCAGGAAGAAATGGGATTGAGGCTACAGATGAAGCCTGTGAGATGTGCTTCCCTGCCTTCCCTTGGGGACCACAGGGGCTAAATCCAACCAGCCTCACACCCCTCCCAGTTGGGGCTGCCACGCAGTAAGTGACCACCTCCCTCACCATCAATGCTCTGCAGATCTGTCATTCCTCATGTCTCCCGACCTTCCAAGCCTGATGGCTCTGCCTCTGGAACACCCACTGTCTAAGCAAAGTGCTCCCCCAGACCTCAGGCTCCAGGCTGAGCATCCCCTGACCTGCCTTTATTAATTAAAACCCAGCTACTCCCCGAGGTCAGCACTTCCTGGGTAGCTCTCAAGAAACTGCTGGGCTGTTGGTATGGGAATTGGAAGTTGGGGTGATGGTCTTCCTTATTCCCCAGGGTTGTTTGAAAACCTTTCCTCTTTCACATTTTTGTTGAAAACATTGCTTCTTCCAAGGTCTTGCCCTCCAGCAATGTTGCATGTACCCCTCCTCTTCCTGCTGCCAAGGATGGGTGTCCTGAACTCCCTATGATTCTTTGAGGGCTTTCACACCTGAATCACAGCCCCACTTGTCACTCACCTGGGCCATTACCTGGACTGTCTTCAGTGTTCCCTCTGGTGATTTGTCAGCTTACCTGGACCCTGCTTCTCCATGGACCTGTTCCTTCATCTGAGCCCTCTGCTACCACTTTCACAGGGCGAGACACGTCATTCTCTAGAACCTAAAGTCACTAATGAAGGGACCACCATTTCTGACTTGAACCTTATAACTTCCCAGCATGCTCAGCTACTCACTCCAGAAGCCCGTGCTCACTTTACTCACTCATTCGTTACACAAATACTTATTGAAGGTCTAAGACTGGATAGGCTCCACGCTCTGCACTGCTGCATGCACGCTCCTCGCCTTCAGGAAGCTTAGAGTCCACTGAGAGGAGGACAGGTACTGAATAAATCTTCTGTAACCACATGGTCTCCACGACAATCCTGGAACATGACAGAGGGCCTCGGGTTCACAGTTTGCCCTTCCAGGAATGCTCCGCTGGAATTATCCAAACGCCTTCTCTCCCAACTTTCATAGGGTATCTTCTTAATAAACCCATCCTTATCTACTCTGTGGAAGGTTGCAAACCCCAAACAGATGCTTGATAATCTCTTTGCCTCTTATCCGGTTATTCTTTTCACAGTAATTACCATATAACACACTCTCAGGTTCACTTATCCTTGGACTTATTTTCTGTCTCTCCCAGTAGAATAGAAGCTCCATGAGGCCAGGGATTTTTTCTGCTTTGTCCTGTCATGTATCTACACAGCCTAAGACAGCTGGATAGCAGTAGGTGCTCGATAGCAATTATTGAGTAAATAATTGAATCAATGTAGGAGCAACGAAAATTGTTTTGCCAAGGAGTTTTCTCAGGCACAGAATCCATGTCACCTTCTCTGCTTAAATCCTTTTCGGGGACGATGTGTGACAGAGGAAATAAATCAACAGAGGGAGAAAGCCATTCTTCTTTCTCTATCATTGCAGATGACTGGCCAAATATCTCCGACCACTGTGACCTCCGTGAACCATTCCATAAAGGGCAAGGCAGTGATGCAGGGAATTAGAGAAGGAGCACAAGGCCTCCTGGGTTGCAGACCAGTTAAACAAGAGGAGTCCTGAATCTACTGTGGAGGAACAATTAAGTCCAAAGTCATTCCTTTTAACTCTCAGAGAAGACGGATTTGTTTTGGGGGTGCTGGGAGAGGGGTTTACCATAGAAGAATCCACCTCTGTTGGAGAGAAGTAAGGGATAAGACGATCCTCCTAGGGAAGGAACGGCTACCTAATCCTCACCCCAAATATGCAGGCAATGAACAGGCTGGCTGACTGTGCAGTAGTATCCTGGAGAGCATGAGCAGCTCAGCCAGGAGGGGGCGGCCCCTGGATCTGCGAGAAAGGAATTGGTATTCCGCTCGTTGCTTTCCTACTGTCCTGGCTCCAGCAGGACAAACATTTTACACCCCTAGGAAGATGAAGTATGCCAAATACCACAAGGACACAGAACGAAATTCAATGGAGTCAGATAATGAAAAACATAGCCTGGAATCCAGCAATTTCTTTTCATATCTAAAGCTGTTAATGTGTAAAGCAACCTAATAATAACAACCAAAGCTCAAGACACACCATTGTGTGAGTGAATGGTAGTATTTAACATGAGAAAGAGATAAATCAAGTCAGAGAGCAGCTACCTCATTGCCATGCATGCTCTGTGGTCCAGGGGGCACGGGGAAGGGGGAGAGAGTGTGAAGCTCACACAGGCAGCTCCGTAGGGGGAAGATGCCTCACCTGAGAATTGAGTGGTTGGCATCTGTGCTGGGGCTACATCCTTTGCTCAGAGGTATCATGCAAAGACCCACTGAAAAGAGTCTGAGATTCTGGGGAGAATGGAACACCCAGGCCCAGCACAGAGCCCAGCCTGGAGTCTAGTGTCTGGACAAGAGTGTGGGTAAACTTGTAAGAACACTAAGAAAACCTGGACCTCCAAGGACCACAGGCCCTGGGCTGGCAGGAGGCCTGAAACAGACACCAGCCGTGTCCCAGAGGTGGAGAAGAAGCCGTGGATCAGAAGTGAAGCAGGGATAAGAATATGAATCTTGTGTGGCACATGTATACAATGGAATATTACTCAGCCATAAAAAACTGAAATTGAGTTATCTGTAGTGAGGTGGATGGACCTAGAGTCTGTCATACAGAGTGAAGTAAGTCAGAAAGAGAAAAACAAATACCGTATGCCAACATATATATATGGAATCTAAAAAAAAAAAAAAAAAGGTTCTGATGAACCTAGGGACAGGACAGGAATAAAGACACAGACTTAGAGAATGGACTTGAGAACACGGGGAGGGGGAAGGGTAAGCTGGGACGAAGTGACAGAGTGGCATGGACATATATACACTACCAAATGTAAAATAGATAGCTAGTGGGAAGCAGCCACATAGCACAGGGAGATCAGCTCGGTGCTTTGCGATGACCTAGAGAGTTGGGACAGGGAAGGTGAGAGGGAGACTCAAGAGGGAGGAGATATGGGGATATATGTATACATATAACTGATTCACTTTGTTATATAGCAGAAATTAACACAACATTTTAAAGCAATTATATTCCAATAAAGATGTTTTTAAAAAAAAGAATATGAAACTTGCAGTCAGAAAAGCTTAGATTTGAATTTCACCTTGGCCATTTAAAATTTGTGGGCCAATTATCCTCTCAGCTCTCCATTTCTTCATCGCTAAAATGGAAATAACACCTACTTGCCAGGGCGTATGTGAGAATTAAGTGATATAAGATATGTAAAGCAGAGTGCCCAGCACAGAGCAAATATCCCACAGCAGTGGTTCTCAAACTTAAGTGTGCAACACAATTCTCCGGGGATTTGCTAAAATGCAGGTTTCTGGGTCCCATCCTAGATCTGGGGTACAAATAAGGTGATGCCCATGCTGCTGGTCCAGGGACCACCCTTGGAGAACGGTACCATACAGCACAGCAGTTAAGCACATGCTTTCTGGAGACAATGTCGCTGGGGGTGGGATTTCAGCTTTGCCACTTGGAGCCTTGTGACCCCAGCCCACTTGCCTGACGCTCCAAGCCTCAACCCCCTCATTGGTAAAGTGGTTCATCACAGGACTGGTCTCACACCGCTGTTGAGAAGAATTCATACAAGTATGCTGCATGTTTCGAAGAATGGCCAGCACATTTTGAACATCCACAAATTCTTATTGTAATTATTGGATAATAGACACTCTGCAATTTAGACTCTAGGGAAAAAGCAGTCATCATGGGTCAAGATAAGATTCAGGATGGAAAAGTAGGTGCAAGTCAGAGCTACACAGAGAAGTCCTCGTGGCCAGGACACTCTGATTGGAAACAGTCTCCAAGCTCTTCTGGCAGCTCCTGGTGGGACCTGGCCATGGGACCCCAAAGCCTTCAGCTGGTCTACAGGGGTTCCTCAGTGAGGAGGTTACCGTGCCTATGGTGGGAGGGTGAGGCCCCGCTGAGGCCCTTCTGTACCCCCAAAGAGCTGCCTGTCATGGATGCTCCTCAGAGAGGGTGTCTCCTGGCCTGGAGGGGCTGCCATTTTAACCAGCCTTTGCAATAACTGAGCCAGGGCTGGTTAGCTTCAGTGGGGAAGATAATACAATCTCCTTGCTTTCCTGTTTCCTTTCTTGTTCCATCAAAACAGTTCTGCATGGTAACGGTCACCAAGTACCCGCATAAATAGCCCAAGACTCAAGAGTGCATGGGGGAGGATGCTGTTAGCAGTGCCTGCATTCAGCAGACGTCTGATTCTACAACATTTTTCAAGGGTTTTAAAATAATTGTGTAAAACCACAAACAGCGTCTGTGGTGTGCACTCCTGCCCTTGGTTTCTAGACTGAGGCTTGATTTCATATGTTCTCAATTGAGTCACATTGAACTCATTAATTTCCCCACTAGTCTTTTTATGATTTTCCTCTTCTTTGAAGTAGGAAGTCGCACAGCTATAATACTGCTTTAAACCAGATCATAAATATTAAACTTACAAAAAACCTTATTGACACTGGCAAATTTTACCCTAAATGTATCTATCTAGCCATAATGTTACAGTTAAAGACAATTACGGAGTTAAAAGAGTGATCTATAAACGTCTCACTCTACTTTTTTCTTTGCCACCTTGGTCTGTGTTTAAACCATTTACTTAATGAGTTTCTGGATCACTTTGCCTCGTATTGAGGTCAGACCACTGGTTTATCTCCATCATAAGAAATTGCTTTCTCTGTACAGGTTGGACCTAATACCGTATGCTCCCCTGTTCCTAGGGAGAGGAGATCTGCCACTTTCCATTATGATGCAATTTTTTTTCTCCCACCATCAATGACCACTGTAATATCTTTCGCAATAGCAATTACTTGTCCCTCCTGGGAGAGCCACTTGGGGTACTTGGGGAATTTTAATCAAGCATCTACGTTAATTAGAAAATCATGGGGGTTAGGGGGTGCTGATTAAGCACCTTCGAAGATCTGTCCTTTCTGGCAATGGACTGAGCTTGGGCTTTTGTAAGGATTCAAACTTTTCAGAGAAAAAAATTTTAATTTCCTCCCTTTTGTTCTTGTCTTCTGGGTGGGAAAGAAGAGGAATGGGCTGGCTGGGTGATGGAAACTACCGGGGTCAGACGTTGGTTGTGTTTTTGGCCGGGCACTCTGCATTGGGAAGCGTGATTCATCCCGCCAACCTAACCTGACACGGCTTGGTTATCTGTCTTTTGCAGATGAAGAGTCTGAAGCTTGGTCCTGGGGTCAACCAGGGAGGCAACGGTTGGGGGAGAGGCTTTTCTTACAAATTCCTTTCATTGGTTTGGGAAATATATGCAGAGATGAAGCTCCTGGATCTTACCCCTTTCCTCACTAAAATTGATTTTGTTTTAAATTATGTGCCAGAAAGACTCAATTTTAAAAAGGGAAGAAACATACTGTACCTACACTCTTGGACACTTCTTTCAATGATCCCCAAAAGGGCCTGTCACTGTTCTGTGCTGCGCTCAGCACTGGCGATAACATATGACCACGAGGGGCCTGTTGCTGCTCCCCTGATCCCATGGACACCGGGGTGGGGGGCAGTGGGGGTCTCTGGAGCTGCAGGTAAGTGGGAGCATCACTGCCGTACAGAGTGCTGTGGCGTCTCGGGAAGGGCCGAGGCACTCCGACTGAAGAAAAGTCATCAGAGGCTCTCAAATGGGTAGCATCTGAGCCTGGTCTTAAAACAAAAGTGGACTTTCTCCAAAAGCCGTGGGAAGATGGTCCAAGGAGAGCGGAAGTGAGTCCAAGGAGGAGACGCCAAGTAGGTGGTGAGCCTCAAGCTGCCAGTGTGACTGCAGTGTGGGGGGTCTTGGAGTCCAGGACCAGATCACAGAAACTCTAGGTGCCGTGACAAGAAGCAAGAACAAAATCAAGAAAGAAGCGTATCTTCAGAGAGGCTTACTGCTGCTCCAGCGTGACTCAGGCAGTGACAGTGCAAGGGAATCCAAATCCAGCTGGACCTGACTTCAAACCCACCTGTTTGGGGCAGGTCACCTCCAGCTACGAAAGGGAGTCACTCACTGCAGGTGGCCAGAGCCTCAGAGAAGGGCCAGACATTCCAAACAGCTCAGCAGAAAGGACCAGCTGGACTATTCTCACCTGTCCTCAGGAAGCAGGTGGAGAGGGCAGACATGCTGGTCCCCACCCATGCCCACCTGTGGGAGGAACCTCCCCAGGGAAGGATCCTTCTCTTAACTGGTATCTCTTGGACTCTAATATTCCAGCAGAAGACAGGTGGGTGGCTGGCAGTTTAGCAGGTGCCCCCTCCAGGGAGCCTCCCTGACAGGGAGCAAAAAATCACAGATCTCAAGGCCTCCTTTCCCTTCAGGCCCTTGTTTCTTGGGAACTTAGGCTAATTCCTGGCTTCACAACACCTTGGCCATGACTGGAGAGATAATTCAGTCATTGAGTTCCCCCTTGGTTTATGGCAGAAAAGATGTATCGTCTGTATCATTAATTACAGGGCATCCACCAAAATGAGACTCCAAGAGTTGTCCAGAGTTGGCACAGACAGAGATCTTTCATAAGGATCTTTGTCTTTCCTGTTTTTTTTTTTTTTTTTTTTTTGGTTTCCTCCTGCTGGGTGGTGAACATCGTGGTGGGTAAGGTGAAGCCTTTAGTTCCATTTTGTCCTCTCTCCCTCCCATTCCCGGTGCCTCTTTGCTGGAGACGATTTTCTCGTCTGCCATCCTAATGATCGCTGTGCCACACGGGGCCCCTGACGCTGGTGCTGACAGGCTGCTCATTAGTGCCAGGGTGCCACGTCAGCCAGTGGCATGCCAGAGTTCCACGCCTGACACTCTTCCGCAGAGCTGTCACCGGAGTCGCGGCACCTGCCAGCTCTGGTTGAACTCAAGCTGTGATACCTCCAGTGCCAATTAGTGCTTCTGTGTCCTGCTTAGCTGGGGAGGAGGGCCTGTCAGTGCTGACAAATGGGAAAGAGGTGGGTGGGGAGAGCTCAGAACGTTGGCGAGAGGAGAAGGGCTCCCATCCGAGGGTCACTCTATCCTCACCAGCTGGTGCCTTTGAAGACTCTGGGAAGCAAGAGGCAGGCAGCTGACTGCTCCCTGGGCCCTTCAACTCCAGCAAGAGAGCTGAGGTGGGAGAGGGGGAGACTGGCAGCTGAGGCAGTTTGTCCAGTCCTGTGCATAGAGGTGTGGAAGGCATGCAGAAGCGCCCACCCCGTGCCGTGGGAAGAGAAGGCTTCCACAGCTAGGGTGTGGTGTGTAGCGCAATGGACATACAGCTTTCTTCTAATTGTGCACTCTCACCCCGGGTCTTTGTGTGGTCCTGGGAAGAAACAATCCATCTCTACCCGAACCTCGATTCACACACTGGGGATGGAGGGGAGAATGTTTTAAATGATATTTCTCTTTTTTGGGTACTGATTTCTTTCTTTGTATTAAACTTTTTTCAACCCAGGAGGAGCAGCAAGTTTTCATGTATTATTGAATTCACCCTCTCTGGGAACATCCAGGATTGATTTACGAAACTGTTGGGAGCCATTGCGGGTTTAGGCACAGGTAGAGTCGGGATGAGTAAGTCAGCAAAAGGATCAGGTGCCCTGGAAGACCCGGGTGAATTACACATCAGAGAAGCACAGACATCATAAGAGCAATCACAGTGAGGCGGTGATGAGGGCAGAAGGCAGCTCACGCAAGACCCAACTTCAAAGATGCTCACGAGCCACTCAGACCCTTGCAAAAGAGGACTTGAAAAGGAGTCACTTCTTCAAGGAGAGGTCCAGTCCTGGCACAGCAGCTTCCCCACCAGACGGACTTCGGGAAAGGCTTCAAGACCAGAGAAAATTTCCTGGAGACTTACCAGCAGAGTTTCAGCAGGAGACACACCAGGTCTGGACCACAACCTCAAAGTGGACAATAATTCCTCAAGGATGGGGATGGAATCTTTGAATTAGGAGAACGGCCATCCCCTTTGGGGCACCAGCAAACACAAGGGCTGTTCACGGAATCCACACACATTTCTTAGATGCTTTCTAGGTGCTGGGCATTGTGCTAGGAGGTGAAGGATCCAAGAAAAGAGAGACATAGGCTCTGGTCTCAAAGAACTGATGAATCAGAAATCAGGGCATATCTTTGGACAGATCACTGGGCCCTCCTGAGCTCCCTGCCCATACCCAGGTAGGAGGTGTTCTCTCAGCAGCCTTGGTGAGATGTGTTTTGTTTGATGGGATAAAGGATGAGGCAGGTGCACCCGAGAGGGCAGCCCCGTTAGGACACTCGGTGAGCCATGACCCCATATGTACAGTGGAGCCCATGCAGCAGTGGCTGGACTCAAGCCTTCATCTGGGTTTTGTGGTCGGCTCCCAGGGACGTGGAAATACAGGAACCTCAGCCTTCTCTCTAAAGCTCTGACATTCCAACAGAAACTGGAGACATGAAAATTGGCCTTTGAGAATAATTTTTTAATGAAGTGTGAAGCCTTGAAGAGCATCTTTAGAATACATTGAAAGAGATAGTTTATCTGTTAGAAGACTCAGAGGAATAGAGAGCATTAAAGGTATTCTTTTGGATAGAAAGACTCGAACTTAAGGGCTATGACAAAATAAATTCTTGCATGCCTAGACAAGGAAAAGACAAGAAAAGATGCAGAGTCATGAGTGACAGTTGTGTCTAAGAGACCCTGGGGACCACTGATGGTCCTTCAGCGCCCAGAGCAGCAGGCTAACAGGTGGGATTTGGTGAGGGGCCATTAGAACACTCGTGCAGTTCCAGGTAGCATTCCCGTGTGAGGAAGTGACGTGAGCTCTTCCTCCTGAAAAGACCAAGGCCTGTGCAGGTACAAGCAACACCTGTACCCTTCAAAACAGGTATGCATGCATGAGGGCAGTTGTCTCTACAAAGCTAGTATACCTTCTCCTTGAACTCCTGGGAGCTATAAGTTCATGAAGGGAGCTAAAAATACATATAACCAGTAATAACAGGTGAGATACTACTTCTCATGATCAATAGCAATGCCAAGAGGTAGCCTGGGAGGTCTTACCTCCCTCTCTATCTTGGATAAGGACAACTGACATTTTCTCCACCTGATATCAAGTGCCAGGAAGGCAGCTTCTGAGAAAGACCCCCAATACCCCTCCCACCATAAGATCACTCCCAGTTTCTGTATATCTGGATGGATGAGCCACTACTGATACAATGGTGGTTAACATTGCTTTATTATTTTTCCATATAAAAGGAGTCAAGGCTGGGACCTTATGCTCAGTGAAATAAGTCAGACAGAGAAAGACAAATACCATATGATCTCATTTATATGGGGAATATATGAAAACAAAATAAATGTGCAAAACAAACCAAAGAAAAACAAACACATAGATATAGAGAACAGAGTAATGGTTACCAGAGGGGAAGTGGGGTCAGGGGAGGTAGTGAAATGGGTGCAGGGGGTCAACTGTATGGTGATGGATGGAAAACTAGCCTTTTGGTGGTAAGTTCGCTGTAGTGCATGCAGAAGTAAAAATATAATACACGGAACTTGTATTGGGTTGGCCAGAAAGTTTGTTCGGGTTTTCCTGTAACATCTTATGGAAAACCTGAACAACTTTTGGGCCAACCCAATGTGTTATAAACCAATATTACCACCATAATTTTTTTTAAAAAGGAAGAGATTTATATCAGCTTACTGCAGCCCCGTATGAGTTGTGATAGAGGAAATTAGGATTTTTCAGAAATGCACAGAACAAACAGACCAGTCTGCAGAGAACATGCAATGAAGCCATCAAGGTTGCCCAAAGTGCTTGGCCAGGGTCAGCCCTCCATCAAGGGTTTAATGGGTGTGAGCATAAGAATGACCTTGATTGAAATGTGGTCTGCCCACACAGAGTGGGGGCAAGGGTGAGAGCAGCTCTCTACCTTTGGAACCTTCGCTCAGGTGTAGCCTATCTTTTTCTCCAAGGAACCCACACCTTGTCCCTACGTTATTTAAAATAAGCAGCCTTTTGGAGATATTTAGTGGTGCAAGATGAAGGCCTGGCTGCTAAGGGTCTCCAGCTCCAGTTCGGGCTGGGCAGCAGCCCGATGACAGCTCCGATCTCCAAATAATCCGTCACCAAGGAAGCGGCTCCCCATGAGCCCCGGGGTGATCAGTTACCGTGTGGCATGTCGCATCAGTTTGAATCTGGGTTAGCTAATCTAGACCACAGATCTGGGAAAAGCTGCTCGTCTAAATTACTCTGATCCACAGGTAGATTCTGATTATCCTGCTTCTCCCCCCTTGATCCATCTTCTGTTTCCATAGCAGCTAAAACCCCAGTAAAATGGAAGCATCAGGTCAAGTCCCCTGGGGAAATGAGGTGGCTGGATGGCCAGGAGAGAGGGAAGGACGCTAGGGCACAGTGGTGAGAACTTCAGCAAGAGGAACAGAGAGGGTGCCAGTGCAGAGGGAAGACAAACGTGCTTGTGAGGAGAAGAGAGAGAAGAAAGAAATGACAATGTGGGATGAAACAGAAGGAGGCTGTGTAGGAGGCTGTGAGAGATAGGAAGGCGGAGAACAAAAACAGAAAGCATGAAAGGACAAGACAAAAAGAGGAGCTGTACGGAGGAGAAGGGAAAGAAGGGGAAAAAAAGGAGAGGGGAGGGGAGGGGAAGAGAGGAAAGGGGAGTAGAGCAGAGCAGAGGAGAGGAGAGGAGAGGAAAAGGAAAGGCGAGGCACCCAGAAAAGGACGAAGAGCTGCAGGGCCAGAGGAGGGATGAGAAAAGACATCAAGCAGGAGACAGAGGGGACTTGCAGGATGGAGGGGGCGGTGCCACCTGACAGAAGGAAAGTCCATGTACCTGGGATGATGAATGTTTGCGTATGCTAAAGGCACAGACCTCCCTGGAGTCCAGCGGCACTGAGGTCCCGGCATTAAGCAGTGATGAAGGGCGTGCACCATGGACCAGAAAGTCTGTCCATCTGGACGCCCCACCCTAGGATGTGCCCCAGGGCCAAGTTCCATCACTAACAACTTCATGCACAGTGAAGCCTCCTCCCAGACTGTGGGCCAGTCCACGTGTAAGGTCATTTCCAGTCGAGAGATTGGCAGAAATTCGAGCATCTCTCTGATTCCTTTGCTCATGGTGGTAGTGTCAGGAGCGGTGGCTAGGGACAGCTCCCAGGGTTTCAGGCCAAACACAATGAAAACCTCATCCCTTTTCTGCAAACCTCCATAGGGCTAACTGTCACCCTGAGAGAGGGAATTTGGTTTCTGGGGCCCATGCATAGTCTTCAACTGTTTTTTTTTTTTTTTTTTTTTTTTTTAATGTCCAGGTGTAGTAGACCTGTGATGTGCTTGCCTTCTTCAGGAACGAAGGATGCCTGCCCCAGGGGGTGGACAGACATCCCTCGGCTGCAACCCCTCATGGGGACCGTCTCATATGAAGAGAGATGCCTGGCCTAGGTCACAGCTCTTCTGGGGACAGCCCGAATTCCCTGACCTTGACTGTTGTGCTGGCATAAAAGGCCACCCCCATAACCTCAATAGAGGACAATTCATCCTATCTTCAGAACGCCCCACAGTGCTAGTAGAGATGCTTCCCTGGTCATCATGGCAACTCAACCTCTCCCTCGGCCTGACCCCGCCTCCCTCCCTCCCCTTCCACAGGCTTGATCCCAAGGGCACCTCCAATAAACTTCCTGCTTGCCAGTCACCTCCTCAGGGTCTGCTTTAGGGGGACTCAGCCTGAAACACCCAGCACACCACGCTGGTGGCGACTTTAGCATCTTTATTTTTATTGAAATCTAGTTGATTTAAAATATTGTGCTAGTTTCGGGTGTACAACAAAGTGACTCAGTTATATATATATATATATATATATATATATATATATATATATATATATATATATATATATATATATATATATATATATATATATATATATATATACTCTTTTTTGGATTCTTTTCCATTATAGTTTATTACAAGATATTGAATAGAGTTCCCTGTGCTATACAGTAGGTCTTTGTTGTTTATCTATTTTATAGTAGTGTGTATCTCTTCTTTAGCCTCCTTAAACCTGCGTGACTCAGCAATGCACTTACCTTCATACATACATACATGCAGGCATACACACACACACACACACACACACATATATATATATATACATACGTACATAAATCTATTCCATGTTAGCCAGATATAAGCAGTGAAATTAAGGGTCTTTCTCAGGTCTCTGCTCAAATGTCCCCTTGTCAGAGGCCTCTCCTGACCAAACCTCTTGTCCTTCTGTCAATGTGTCCTGCTCTATTTTCTCACCCTTATCACCACATACTATTAACATTATTATTTTGGTTACTCATCTCATGAGAATGTGAGCTCATGAGAGCAGGGACTTGTCTGTTCTGATTTATTTCTATATAAACACACAGTAGACATTTTAGAACAAATGAAATAATGTAATGCACCTCGCATAAAAGCTAGCTTAATAATAAATGGCATGTTGCCTTAAATTCTAAAAATTTAACTTTCAATCCGTGAAAGAACAAAACAACACTCAGCCCGGTCTGCAAAACATCTAGACGTTTAGACAAAGTGAATTTTGCAATTCAGTCACACATTAAGTTGTATTTGTTATCTAGGATTAATCAGAGTAAAGCAACAAGAAAACCACCAAAGGACTAATGGCCTAGTGACCACATATGTGGCACTGTTGAAGCAGCATGGACGTGGAACTTTTCCTTGTAGGCATATGGCCATCCCAAACCCTCATCCATCGTTGTGTGTTTGTGTCTTCTCTCTCTTACAAAACAACCAGCTGAACAATGCCACCAACACCGAGCAGACTCCTCCATCGCCAAACGTGACCAGGAAAGTCTCCCAGAACAGCTTACCACCACTTCACCCAGAAACAACTGGGATTAATTTCTCAGGGACTGGAGACATCCTCCAGTGTGATTTCTGAAATCTCAGAGGATATGCCTGTCTTGCACTGAGAACACTGATATTCTCTGCGGAGCCATGAGCAGCTTGTTATCAGGCTACCAAGAATGGGGGACATTTGGGACCAAGTCACCAGTGCCATAACGTCCTGCCAAGGCCAACAATTCTCCCGCTTCCTCTCACGACACGATACACCAAACTGCTTCTCTCACCTTTGGGGGAGATGTGTCTCCAAGTAACCGTCGGCTCTGGTCGACCCGTTGCTATGCAGGTGAGGCTGATATTGTTGCCTTCGTTGATGGAGATATCAGAAGAAATCTCTACAATTTTGGGAGATACTGTGGAGACAATACAGGTAGAAGGAAAATTAAAATCCTGCTGAAACATTTCTTTGCTGTCTTCAAGTGGTAGCTGGCAGAATAACCCAGGGATGGAAATATTGGGGCTATAGAGTCAAGGATGCAGAATCAGAGGAATCACCTTACACGTGGAAGAAACGTCTCACCTTGACTTCAGCTTCTAGGTCCTCCTATGTACACGCAATGTCAGAGGGTCTGAAAGGGATGGTTCCACTGCAGCCCCACAGGAACCGTTCTAGCCCCCCACCCTCTTCCGGTCTGCACTCTCACCCACACCCTTCACCCACTCTGGCTCCACACCGCGTCACAGCCATCTTTATATGGTGCACTTCTGATCATATCACGTCTCTGTCTAAACACCTCCAACCGTTCCTACTGCCCACCTGAAAACACCCAAGCCCCTCATCCAAGCAAACCAGGTCCTTCGGAATCAAGCCCAAACCTCTGTTTCCACTGACATTCCTGGCGATTCCACCTCTACTTACCCTGTTGTCATCCCCAATTCATGATGTCCTTCCTGGCGATTCCACCTCTACTTACCCTGTTGTCATCCCCAACTCACGATGTCCTTCCTGGCGATTCCACCTCTACTTACCCTGTTGTCATCCCCAACTCATCATGTCCTTCCTGGTCAGCCTGCATTTGGGATCTATATTTTTCCTTCTGTCCTTCCTGGGAAACTCCCAGTCATCCTTTTAGACCCAAATCATATGCCATTTTGTTGCAGCTTTCGCTACCCTTACTCCCTCTGGCCTCCTGCACAACTCAAAGATCCTGAACCCAGATATGTTACACACACCTGAGGGGGAGTCAATCAGACAGACTTGGCCTCTTTCTCTCTCTGTGTCTTAAATTAATCCCCCCAAAGGATGAAGAGGTTTGTCCCAACTGTAGATTTGGGGACAGAATCCCCCAACTTTGTTTAGTCTTTAGTTTTGGAGCCAGGGTTTACTTAGGAAGCTACATTATATTGTGCACTTTCTCATTTATGTTTTACAGGACAGCATCCCACGGAGATGAGCACAGCCAGTGGTGTGCATCTGTCTCATTCTGGGGCTCAGAGCTGGAAGCTCATTGTTGCTGCACATCTAAGCCCAATTCTCCAGTATCATCTTTACCACTAGCGAATGTGATGCTTGACCATGACATGACTACTCATTTGTCTTGTCTGCTAATAGGTTTATAAAGTAAGGGTGTCTTTTATTGGGCACCCCCCCAAACTCCAATTCTTGGCCCTTATCCCACTGTGCTGTAGTTATTTGTGTAGCATCCCTCACTCCCTAGACCATGAGCTTTTTTAATGGCTTGAGCCAGGTCTTACTTACATTTATATCCATAGTATAAAACACAACACATATTTATAGGATGGAATTATAATGGTTGTTCATGGGAGCCACCTCCCCACCAGGTTACGTGTCTGTGACAACCTCAGAACCGGGCCATTAACACGAGTCATTTCAGTTCTACTCACACTGGTTTGGGACATTAGCTCTTTACAGGTTAAGGGGCCCCTCTGTCGGGTTCTATTAGGCATCTTCAGGTCAGGTTGCCTCCTTGAATCAGCATGCCTCTGAGCCACCCCCGTGTGCTATTCCAGGACCAGTTATCCCCAGGACACAGTGCCATCTGGCCTGCAGGAGACCCCAGGCAAGCTGACCATCGCCCTTATTCCCTGGATGGGACCAAGATCATGGTGCAACCCTCACAGGAAAATCAGATTGGTTGGAACTTTCCGTGCTGGTCTTTCCTCTCCTGGAACAATTCATCACTCACTCCTGATGGTGTTGGATTTTTTTCCTCCAGAAAGGAGGGTGTCGTGCAGATAGCTGCTCTCAGCCTTTGTTCCTTTCCCTCCTTTTCCTGAAAATTGACTTCCCATCTGTTTCCACACTGCGCCCAACCAGGAGCGCTCATTAACAAGAATGCACTGGACTTTGTTTTCTGAGCCCCAAGCTCTTGCTACTGGTTTTGGTCCCTCTGCCTCTTTCTCCAACTGTCTAGACCTACTGGAATCATTCAACCTCATTCAAGGTTGAGCTGCCACCCCTTCCACGAGGTCTTCCAGGTGACGTCCCAGGGGATGTGGCCTCTCCTGCTTGGAGACTCCGTAGCCTCCTCCACGGCATTAAAATAAACTGGCTTATGTTACCTCGTCTCATCTTTCTCCTTGGCTGTAAATTATCATAGTATAAGATACTGGACAAGAGCCTTGTTCCTCTTTTTATTTTCTGCTGTCTCCAATACGGTCCCTTGCATAAAGCAAGCACCAATTAATCATTTTTAGTCTTAAATCCACGTGGAGCTTCAGGTAGAGAGGCAACTGTGGTGTGATGTCTGTGTGTGTGAGTGCGTGTATGCCCTTGCACACACACACACCTGCATTCTCATGGACATTTGGCAGGACAGACACAATGGACGGTTGATGTGGTCAGGGCTGGGAAGGGACCGCTGGCTCTCAGACCCGGGACTTCTAAGACATTATATTGTGATTCATGGCTGTATCATTTTAAAAGCTAGATTGAATCTTCCAGGAGAGAAAGATACTTGATGAGTTAATGACTGGACACTTGATTTGCTGACTGTCTGAAGGATCCAAATTTGTAAGCTCTCTAAGTTCTAGAATCATTTAAATTTGATGTATTTTATTCACAGAGCTTTAACTGGGACTTGCACTTCTTGAACCCCACCTCACCCCCAAGCCATACATTTGCCTGGCCCTGATCCTGCCCACCCTTGGCACTCACACAGCCTTGCCTGTTTCCCAGAGGACAGGCTGCCTGCAGAATGACTGTGCTGGCCTTGCAGATATTGCTTTGACTCTGCAGGTAAGTAATTTATTGATCTGTAAAGCACTCTGAGATGCTCTGCAAGGGATTATGTCACGAAAATGCCATGCAATAAAATAAAAAATGATGGACTTTGTGAACACAGGGTGATTTAGGGTTTGTAGCTGGAAGTGTGCTCAAAGTACATTTTAAGTGGAAATCAGGCAGAGTAATGAATTACTCTTGCTTTGGAAGGGCTTACTGGGAGTTCATTTTCCTGGCTTCTTACATGATAGCTAATCTGCTAATCATACACTAGAGAACAATGGACAGTCCCCAAGTAGAAGAGAAGGTAGTTTGGGCCAAGCTGTTGGCACAGTAAGTATATAAAATGAGACCATCACACCTCATGCTTGGAAGAATCACCTAGAATTGTCTCCCTCCACCAACAACTGGAACATGTCCAACTCACGAAGTCGCAGTTGGTGAAATGCTTGGCCTTTCAATCCTGCCTCAGGGTGTAGCTTGAAGGTGGCAAACTGCCTCGAGATGACTTTGAAAGGTAGACCATTCATGGCATAGAGCTGAGATGGTTTGACCAGAGGTGCAATCCCAATCACCAGAACCAAACTGGCACAGTGCCTAAGATGCTAGGAGGTTAGAAGTATCATCTTCCAGGTGGCAACTTCTAACATGTTGTCAGTATTTAAAGTGAATTGACAAGGATGCACTGTGGTCTTAGCTAATCCATGTTCATAAGAAAATTCTGACCCACTGAGATAGGCCTACTTACATTTTTATATTGTTTCCATGGATACCTCCTGCATCTTATCTCATCTCATCATGCAGGTGGTTGGAAACACACTAGTATTGCTTTGTTTTCATTCATTCACTCACACATTCATTCACTCATTCATTCATTCATCAATAGTCACTGAGCACTTCCTTATACCGGTGTTGTACTTAGCCCTAAGGGGCATATGACATCTAAAAGACACAGTGCTTATCCTCAAGGAGTCCACAGTCTAAAGATGCAAAGACAGGAACAGAAGCAAACTCCTTTAGTGCACTGTGACATAGAAGGACAGATAAGGTGTTGAGGAAATGCAGAGGAGAGACACACTAGCCAGCCTGGAGATGGATGTCATGGAAGGCTCCTTGGATATGAGACACCTAAGCTAATCGCCAGAAGACAAGCAAAAATGAATCAGTTCTGAGGAGGAAAGGCATTCTGGGCAAAGGAGGTGATGTTAGAAAAATACTATTAGTAAGACTTTCGGTGGCCAGGCATAATTATTAATGGAACGATAGCTACTGGAGGAGACATGGCCAAAAGTCACTCAAACATTGAGTGAGCACCCACTATACACTATATACACACTGTGGCTTAGGTATGTCCGTGACGTGCAGCAATGCACACATTTTCTTGGCCCTCCATGAACTTACAATCTGTTTGGGGAAACAGTGCATATATACATCCTACCGCGTCACAGGGCTGTGTGGGATTGGATGCTAGAAGGTTGGTATAGACATTACACTCTGTGAGTTAGTAAGAGCGTGGGTGTTGGCACGGCTTCTCCTGGGCTACAGAGTCTAGGCTGGGTACCAACAAAAGAGAAACGGCCATGTCTGCAGAGCAAGTGAAGCTTCTTCAAGTGGGACAGAAGTGCATGGGCACAGTTGGGAGGGCAGAGATCCAGGATGCGTGTGAGGATACAAAGTCTAGTCAGCACCAGAGGTGATGGAGAGCAGTGGTCCAGATCCGGCTCTACTGCATTCAAGCTGGGCAGCCTTGGCCCAGTCACCTCATGTCTCTGTGTCTCATGTCCTCAGGTCGTGAAGCCAATTGTACATATCTCACAGGATCCTTCTGAGGATTTAGGGGTAAGTTTGTGAAATGCACTTACAGTGGCTCTAAGCGATGTGAAGTATGCGATAAGTGAGTTTTCCTATATTGTGTGCTTGGCAGACACGTATGTCACGTCAACACAGAATGGAAGGTTGATAAGTTCTAACCGACTCGAGGAAGAATGGGATACAAGGTCAATGAGGTAAACTAGAGCCAGATTACAGACCAGCCTGAATGGCCAGGTCCTTCCTGGGTTTTAACTCTATCCTATAGGCAATGGCAAGCATTTGAAACTGTTTAAAAAAGGAAATAATGTATATAAATATATAGTGGATATACAAATATATTAATATACTTTAAGCAAAATAAGCTTGTAACAATGTGTCAGAGGGACTGGGTAGACAGACACTGGATTTCGGAGAGTGATGTTCAAGGCCTGGGTTAAACCGTAGGCTCCGTAAGGGTGGAAAGAAAAGGATGGGTTTGAGAGCAAAGCTGAGGACAAGCTGCGGGTGCCTGATGGTGCCTGGATGGGGGATTCAGGAACACGGAGTCAAATGAAGGCCATTTTGTTCAACAGCAGCTGGATGGCTGAGCTGGCAGATCCCTTATGTTATATGAATAACGTCTTTGGGGGAGAACATTAGTGTGATTCTGTTTTAGACAAGCTGATGAGATGACAAGGGACCAGCAGGGTGGCAGAACTATCCTGTTAGCAGCTGGGATCACACAACCAAAGGTCTGGGGTGAGTCTGAGACCTGCTAAGAGTCCATGATTCCTTAAAAAAGGCCATCAGCTTATTTCCACATTGATGGATGTGATGTCTCTGCTGACTTTTGAGGTCTGAATCTAGAAAGATCAAGAAGTGGTTAGATTATGTTGGGAAAAAGGCAGAGACCCCCTGAGCCATGCTTTATGGACAGAGTTCCACATTTAATTTATTATGTTAAGGTTTAATCTGGCTCTTATTGAATTTTAATTCAAATGTGTAAATAATTAAATAACATAATTAGTAAAACAGTATTCTAGGGAACTTCCTCACTCTTCGTGTAGCCTCCACTGCCCAGGTGTTAAATTCTAATAATTATGTCATTAATATATAGCAATTTGCTGTTTTTAGCACACAGTAGATATCCTATTAAATCCAAATTGAGATGTTTTATTAAGCCCTTCACGGTCCTGTGGGGCTGAGGATGCACAGAAGCGGCTTGGACCAGGTTCCTCCGCAGGACGCACGCAGATCTATGCATCCCAGGTGCTGCCTCTGGTGCTGGTGGCATGTCCCCCGTTCCCCCTGCCCCCCCACCTCCTCTCTGCAGTGAAGATCTGGGATGCTCATGGGGGCTCGGGACAGTTTCCACAGCAAGGGCTGCACCACAGCTAAGGCCTTGGCACCTTTGTCTTTACAGAATTAAAGGAGCCGTCTGAAATACCCTCAACTTTCCTGGTGTCCAGACCCCACAGAGACACCCAGGCCTGGATCCATAAGCTGGTGCATGAATGTCCACTCCACTGGCCTCCTTCCCTCCTGAAACACCTCAGGCCAGTCTTTGGTTCTTCGTAATTCCCTTCCTCCCTGATCTTCACTTGGCCGTGTCTGTCTTGTTCTTTAAAACTCAGCTCCTCCATGAAGCCTTCTTCGACTGTCTCTCCTGAAGTAGAACTGCCCACACCAGACTGCTGCATATGATCTGCTCTCCCAAGTAAAACGTTAGCCCAGCTGGTTGTCTTGTTCACTGAAGCGTTCTGCGCACACCACGATGTCTGAACACAGTTTGTGTTCAACATGTAGTTTTTGAATGAATGAATGAAAGTGTCTTGACAAGTCTGTATGGAAATGCAACTACCTCGAAATGACTGCATCTCCTCAACATCTTTGAATAGCCCTCGAAGACTCTCAGCATGTATAATAATGTCAATGGTTACTATTTATTAAATACCTGCTGTATAACCACTGTTTTACATATATTGCCCTCACTTTATCTTACCCCTGCATTAACCCCACAAGTAGATACTATTTCTAAGCGGACCGACTGTCCCCGTTTACCATGGACTAAAGGAGTCTCCTAGAACACAGGACTTCCAGTGCTAAAACCAGAAAAGTTCCAAGCCATTGGTCACCCTAATTGTTTCCTTTCCCACATTTTACAGATGAAGATACATCTGTTCAGAGGTCAAGGAAATATTCAAGGACACGCAACTGAAAACTGCAGAGTTCCAGAATGTTTTCTTTTAATGAGGGGATAGATGGGTTAGAAAAACAATAAATGCATGTTGAAATTTGGATGCATACATAAAAATAAACAGAAACCAACTATATACGTATATGAACTGAGACTGTGAATTTCTGTTGTGCATTAGAAATTTTACAGGAAGTTTGACTCCATTATTTAATCTCACAAGAATCCTATGAGGTGGTACTATTATTATTCCAATTTACAGATGAAGAAACTAAGGCTTTGTGAGCTATTAGTGATGTGCTCCTTTTACCCAGATAACAAGTGTTGAATGTGGGACCAGAATGCAGATTATATCTGATCCCAAATGTATTCTCTCCATAGAGAGTTCGTGCAGTGGAGTGCACACACCCAGCCTGGGGTTCTCTGGGTCTGAAGTCTTGCTGATTCACCCTCCCACGTGGGGCACGCTGTTTTTGCACCTCCATGTGACCACCCACCTGCCCACAGGGCACCTAGGAAAGGGAGCGCTCTCTGTCATTCTTACACGGCATTGTTCTCTATCAGGAGAGTGGGCGGGTGGTTTCATCAATATATTTTTGGACCATCCAGCATTTGCATGACTCTCTCATCTTCCTCCCTCTTCCATCACTGGCACTTCCTAATCCTCCTCCTCCTGTTCACCGTCCTCCCACTGTGCACTGGACCAGGGAGCCGCAGCTTCCAGGGAGCTTCCATTTGAGGCAGGGCTGTAGCTGCTGCTTCCTGTAACCAGGGGTCCTAGTTGTCCCCATATCATGACAGAGGAATGATCAATCAAACCCACTGCTGAGTCCACTGAGAAGTGTTTCTTTGGCTTATTTTGACTGAGAAGACTAGTCAGTCTGTCTTTTCTTCTTTCCCTTTTCCCTTCCTCCTTCTTCCTTCTTTCCAGTACAAACATTTGTATAATAGGACACCAGTACTGTGGGATCTGTGGGATCTCTTAAGAGAAAGAATTCTAAGTGTTGCTTCAGAAGACCAGGTATATGAAGCCCAGACCCGACTATTACTAGCTGTATAAACTCATGTAAATCATTTAACTCTGATTATTTTAGTTATATAAATACCTACCTTGCCTTTTTAAAACACATGTTCTGTGGATCAGATAAAACTGTGAGAAATCACGTTTTTTTTTTTTTTTTTTTTTTTTTTTTTTTTTTTTTTTTTTTTTTCGGTACGCGGGCCTCTCACTGTTGTGGCCTCTGCCGTTGCGGAGCACAGGCTCCGGACGCGCAGGCTCAGCGGCCATGGCTCATGGGCCCAGCCACTCCGCGGCACGTGGGATCTTCCCGGACTGGGGCACGAACCCGCGTCCCCTGCATCGGCAGGCGGACTCTCAACCACTGCGCCACCAGGGAAGCCCAGAAATCACGTTTTAAACATAAAGTACTATTCAAATGCGATTTATTAATGTTATTAAAAATGTGTAGTTCTAGAGGTCAGGATGAGGCTAAATTTGGACGTTAGGTGCAGTGCGGGGCCGAGAGGATGCTCTGGTTTAGAGGCTGAGATGGGCTTGCCTGCCCCCACAGGTGGGTGCTGACCGCTTCTTCAGATGTGCTAGTGGTCCTGATATAAACAGCATCTTGAAGTGAGGGCGTGGAGGCAGTGGGGGATGGAGGTCTGCTATAGGACCCTCCCCCCGCGCCAGCACTGGGCTTGCTGCCTCCACTTTCCAGAAGGGAAAGGTTAGAGTCTAGAGCTTCAGAAGTCCAAATGAGAGCCTGAACATGCAGAGAGCTCCTTGATGACATAGCCTCGGGCGGCTTGTTAGTTCTTTTACCAGAATCATTTTGTCATTTCTTCCATCTCATTCTTTCTTTCTCTCCATACTAAAACCATTCATGTTTGTGGGGGAAAATCAGGAAGCCCGGGGAGAAACGCTAGTGGTTTCTTTGGGATTAGTCATAAACCACTGGCTCTGAAGTTCGGAATTTGTTCCTTTCAGGATCAGCTGAAATGTGGAACTTTTTATGAGCTCTGCTCTCTGATCCAGTTTCGTCATTCCTGATAGAGACGTTGGAGAGGAAAGTAAACACCACGCAGGCCCACTCCACACTTCACTGCTTTTGGGCATATTCGAGTAAATGGAATTTCACAGCAACCTACTTGTCACCAGCGGTGCTCCGTTATATTTGGCGACATCCAAGAAATTGCCGGGAATGCTCTCTTCATCAATTGTTTAATGGGGGGATGTAAGGTAATTATTGCTAATCACGATATCCAGACAGGGCGAGCTATCGTACAGCTCTAGCGTGATGGCGGCTGCTTTGGGTTGAAGGTAGGTGACGGGCTTCACCCTCCACACCCCCGATCGGGGCCAGCTCTTTAGGGACCAGTTCAGGAAGGGAGCAGAGGCGGGACGGGGAGGGAAGGACCATGGACACCTTGTAGGCCGAGCACTTTGCCAGGGGCTTAACATTTGCTGCTTCCTTTTAAATCCTTTCAGTAGCTCACAGGCATCCCCTCCCCCACTGTATAGTAAAGACCCTGAAACTCAGAGAGGTAATGCAGTGAACCCAAGGTCCTCATACAGGAAGTCAGGCAGACTGCAGATACTTTAATAAGGTGTCCCTACAAAAATCAACTAAAATGTACACAAACAGGTCCTCAAAGATGAAAATGATAGTACAGAAAAATGGAATCAATTAAGAACCTGATTCAGCTACCTGACTTCATGAGGAAAACGGAAAAAAAATTAAAAAGACAAACCCAGAAAAATATTACTTTTTTATTATTCCTCATGGGAAAGAATTAATATTTGTCATACACCTAATAAGTACTAGATACCGCCCATTTCTCTTCCTATTTAATCCAGAACACTGAGGCTGTAACCAGTTCCTAACCTGCTCTAAGTCAGTGAGCTAGGAAGTGGCAAATCTCAGACCTAAGCTCTGCCTACAGGGTTTTGGAATCAGATGAAATATGTCCTATAACTGAAAGCACTTAGTGAACTGCTTACCACACTGCAGAGGAATGCTATTATATCGAGATAACGCAGAGTCCAATCGATTCCAGGTAAAGAGCATTACCGCCTGCTATAAAAGCCAACCCAGAATGTCTGACCAGGGTTTCTGGACAGTACACCTAGGACAAGTTTTCTTCACAGGGTCTCAGAGGTAGTGGCTGGCAAGATGTTTCTGGTCCCTCCTGATTCTAATTTTTCTTCACCAGGAGTTGTCTATTCCTGCTGGTTGCAGCAGCCAGAGCCTCGCCACATCCTTGGAGGCCCTGCCTTAAAGCCTCTTCAAGTGGATTCTTTTTCTGCCTTGGCATCCAGCACCTTCCAGTGGTTCTCACTTTCCAAAGCAGGCATGCAGCTGATGCCCATAAAACTCGAGGGGCCAGTTAAGGACAGCTACCCACATGTGACTGCTGCTCGTACCGTATCCCAGACCCCATCCTCCAGACACACTTTTTCCACAAGCTGTCGAAGATCTGCAGAGAAAGGAGACCCAGCCCCCATCTGGCTCAAGACACACTGCCGGGCCCCCCAGGCAGCCTGGGCCTTAGCTAGAGGGACCCTTTACATACTTCAGTTTTAAGTCCTCCATTCCTGTGCTGCCACTGCATTTTTAACAGGGGTCATTTTTCTCCCCATTCAGGAAGATGTAACTCTGCCCCTTGGATGTTCTTCCTTCTGCTAAGAAACACACTGTGTGTAGAGAAGAACAGTCTTTCTACAATAGCGCTCTCACCAGACCCAAGGATGAACTTCACACTTTGCCATCCTGAGAGTAAACAATATGCAAATGTGCCTGTACATGTCACCATAATCTCCCAGACTCCTGGAAAAGATTTTCTTTGTTCAGACTCTCCTCGTGCCCTTAAGAGCTGCCCAGGAGAGCAGGTTCCAATTAGTCCCTTCTCCCAGGCTGCCCCATCCAGGTCAGATGGAGGCAAAGGGTCAAAGGGGCAGGGCAAGGATGGAGCCCCTGCCTCCTGGGGGCCCTGTGCTCAGCTCTGCAGAAGCTGGTGTCTCCAGGCTGTCAATCTGCTGGCTGCCAGTGGTGCTAAGATCACTTCCATTCTCAGCTGACTTGATGGCATCATCAGCACTTTAATTCTTAATTGCCTAGAAGCACTGGTAGTTATACACTCAAGCACAAGCTATAAAACCGTGTGCAGCGAGGAACTGTGCTGACTGCAGTGGGAAGGTGGCTGCAGTGTCCTCCCACCCCGCCTTGACCACCGTATGGTCCAAATTCTTCCACAGACTTTTCTCTTTCCCTCAAGCACCCTCAAGGTTAAGTTCAGAGGAAGGTGGACAGCCCGAAGGGGAGTTTCTACCTCTCTCCATCCGAGCAGCAATGGTGCCAACATTGAAATGAAGCTGTGAGTTATACCCACTCTCCCTGTGACCATCATCTTTGGCAATAATTAAGGCTAGTGGAAGGAACATCTCATTATCTGGCTTTGAATCCAGAGGCCCAGGAAGTGACCCCACTGCTGTGCAAAATAACTTGTCAGTTGGTTTTAAGTGGAGCTTTTGTTCCGAGGCCTTATTGCCACTAAATCCCTCATAAAGGTTACAGTCTGTGAACAGATAAAGGTGAAGCCTCTTCCCCTCTAGAACGAGGGGTGGAGATGCAGGCTGGTCTGTTTGAATCTACAATTCCTTAGCTCTGTGAATCCTCCTGTGAAATGGCAGGGATCCGGGGCCAGGGAGGGAGCGCAGTTGGAAAGAGAATAAAGTTCCAACAAGACTTCTTGTTAATATAAAGCTTGTCAAACACATCACCTAGAAACACCGAATGTCTTTATTAGATTCTTTTATCTCCCCCCTGAGACTGGGGGATGCCACTGGTTGCTTCTCGGTGGAGATGTCATCATCCAGAAACTAATTAAAGGCTACTCGGGAAACTGGGTCTCTCACACTCCGGAGAACAAAATGCATTAGCTACCTAAGTTAAAAAAATATCACAAGCGAACTTTATATCAAAAAGGGCAAGTTGGGAATTTGACAATAACTCTCTTTCTCCCTCATCAGCTCACAGCAGGCAGAAGTGGGCCCATCAGGATATCAGTGAGTCTTGACGGGAGGCCACCGGCTCCTTGGCACCCCTCAGGAGGGGAGCTCTCCTCTCCTGGTACGGGGGGGAGGAGGGCACCTGACCACTTTCTGTAGGACATACAGTCGCATGGCCTCCTTGCCAGCATCCTCCCTCAGGCATAAGATCTCCAAGAGGTGTGTGTCTCTGAATAACACTCATCTGTGCACATGAAAGAACATCACCTTCTCCTTCTTCCCCAGGTTACCCTAGGGATTCAACGAGGTCATACACATAAGAGCCTAGAACAATACTGGGTATACAGTGTGTGCTCAATAAAGGGTAGCAATGTGGCCTCCTGTTATCTTTATTTAATTGTTCAACAGACAAGTTCACTTACTATGTCCCAAAAAGAGTTGTAGATTCCTCACGTCCTTCTCCTAATTGACCCATCCTATTTAATGACACCATCATCTACCTAAGTGTCCAGGACAAAGACATAGGAATCATCCCTCATTTCTCCCTTTCCTTCAATTTCTACGTCCAGTTATAAATTTCTATATCCAGTTATTAAGTCCTGTTGTCTTTATTTCAAAAATAACCCTCATGCTGCCTTGATACATTCTCTTCCCTCCTTTTTTCTACATTCCATTTTCTGCATCACAGGTGGACTAATTAAAAACCATGACAATGTAAATCTAATCATATCACCCCCTATTTAGAAACCTCTCATGACAGCTGACTGCCCTTAGAATGACACTCAAAGTTCACACTGTGTCTCAAAGACTCTGCATAGCTGGCCCCTGACAAACTCTTACCTTAGCATGACTGCTTTGCCCAGAATTCACTCAACTCCAGTCCCCGGACCTGCTATCTGCCCCTGGAAGGTGTCCAGCTGGTCCTTCCTCCAGGCCTTGCAGTTTCTGTTCCCTGCCTGAAATGCTCTGTCCCCAGATCTTCACGTGGATACTTGTTTGTCACTCAGTTCTCAATTCAGTTGTCACCTACTCTGCGTCCTTCCTGACCACAATATCTCAGAGAGCTCCCTGCCCCATCCCAGTATCTGCTTTAGTTATTTTATGGCCCCTATCCAGTCTCTGAAGTTTTCATTTATTTGTTTAGTGTTGTTGTTTATCTCTTCTCATTAGAACCTAAACTCCATACTTCCCCTCTGTATCCCTGTCACCTAGGACAGTGCCCAGAACACAGTAGGGACTCAGTACATGCATGTTGAATACATGAACTTTCCTGGTCAGAATCATTTTCTCTTATCTTCAACCTCTCACTGTCCTTTGCTCAAAACACTCCCATACAGAACCCTCCTGCACTGTTGGTGGGAATGTAAATTGGTGCAGCCACTATGGAAAACAGTGGCAGTTCCTTAAAAAGCTAAAATTAGTGTTACCATATGATCCAGCGATAACATTCCTGGGCATATATCCAGAAAAAAACATAACTCAAAAAGATACATGCACCCCTATGTTCATAGCAGCACTATTCACAATAGCCAAGACATGAAAACAACCTAAATGTCCATCAATAGATGAGTGGATAAAGAAGATGTCGTACATATACACAATGGAATGGAATGGAATGGAATGGAATATTACTCAGCCATAAAAAAAGAGTGAAATAATGCCATTTTCAGCAATATGGATGGACCTAGAAATTATCATACTAAGTGAAGTAAGTCAGACAGTGAAAGACAAATACCATATGATATCACTTATATGTGGATTCTAAAATACAACGCAAATTAACTTATCTATGAAACAGAAGCAGACTCACAGACATAGAGAAGAGACTTGTGGTTGCCAAGGGGGTGGGTGGGGGAGGTAAGGATTGGGAGTTTGGGATTAGCAGATGCAAACTGTCATACAGAGAATGGATAAACAACAAAGTCTTACTGTATAGCACAGGGAACTATATTCAATATCCTGCAATAAACCATAATGGAAAAGAATATGAAAAAGAATGTATATATGTGTATAATTGAATCACTTTGCTTTACAGCAGAAATTAACATAACATTGTAAATCAACTATACTTGAGTAAAATAAATTTAAAAAAACCAAAAAAAAAAAAAAACCCACTCCCATACAGCAGATTATATTCTGCCTTCGTAACTGTTGGTATATGGACATTGCATCCTCGCTGGAATATGTGACCCATAAGGAAAGCTCTTTCATATTTTTATTTTTCTATGCTTCACCTTTGCATGTCTCAATGTGGATCAGGGTTCCTTGCAGACAGGAGGGACACAACAAATGACTGTTTACTCATATGTTTGAACTGAATTGTACTTATTAATCTTTCCTGTGGCTCTCTAGTAGTAGAAGACATATTTCTGGTAAAAGTTTCTATGGACAAACTGTTATGGCCACACGCACTCCCAAAGCCACACACGTGTCCTGCGTGTGCACACACACCTCTCTGTTGTGAATCAGAGGGCGGGATGGCCGTATCTACTATTTTGAAATTTGCTGCTTGTTATGAAGCCAGAGAAAGTGTTGATGTGCTTCTGAGATGGCCAGGCTCCGTGTCTTCTGAGGCACCAGGACATCAAAGAAAACAATGGCCTATGGCCTGCTCTTCTTTCATGGAGAAGGGTGTGTAGAACTGCAGAGAAAAGCTAAACAAAACACCTGTCACTGGCAAGATAATAAAAATAACTGTGCTACTGAAGATACATCAGTAACTTTAATAGTCCTCCCCTGCACTGGGTCTCTCTCTCTCTTTTTTTTAAATTTATTTATTTATTTTTGGCTACATTGGGTCTTCAATGCTGTGCACAGGCTTTCTCTAGCTTTGGTGAGCAGGGGCTACTCTTCGTTGTGGTGCATGAACTTCTCATTGCAGTGGCTTCTCTTGTTGCGGAGCACAGGCTCTAGGCACGGGGCCTTCAGTAGTTGCAGCACGTGGGCTCAGTAGTTGTGGCTTGTGGGCTCTAGAGGGCAGGCTCAGTAGTTTTGGCGTACGGGCTTAGTTGCTCTGTGGCATGTGGGATCTTCCCGGACCAGGGCTCGAACCCGTGTCCCCTACACTGGCAGGCAGATTCTTAACCACTGCACCACCAAGGAAGTCCTGAGCTGGGAATCTTAAAGGAACACAGGAAAGGTGTCTCCCAGCTGAAGTATTGGTTAAAAAGTTGGCCTTTAAATTACATTTGGGCTATTTCTTTTCTGGCTGGCTGTATTTTTTGTGATCTATCTAGAGGCTTAGAAAGACACACAGAGAAATAAATCTCAGTTCCATTAAGCACACACTCTGGACTTGCATATTTGTTCTTATCTTCGGCCCCTCTTTCCTTCTATCTGCCCCCACCCCCCTCAACCTTCCCCCACCATCAAACATCGGCTCAGGGAAATGTTTACGATTGCTCCAGATACTTAGATGAGTCTACGACCCTGTAGTGACTGTTCATCACAGGCAGACTTCTTTTCGTTTTTTTTTTATGAAGCTCTAGCACTCATATCCCCACGAATCCTAGACTCCAGATATAAACTCATATATGCTTATTTCTCTAGTCAAAAGGGGGGCAAGGAATCACTCCCCACGTACACTGTCAGTCCAGGAACAAGGGCCAGCAGCGACAGCCAAGGGTGCAATGCCAGGGGTACAGATGAGATCAGCACCAGTTAATGCACTGGCCTCCATTTGGAATCAGGCACAGGCCCCAGCTGAGATGAATCAATATTTAATAATGGTGAGATATAGTTATGTGTCCACGAAGGGGTCTCCTCTCCACCCTCATGGGGAACCGCTGGCAACAACACTGCACATCAGCATCTCATAACGTCTGGTGCTAGCTCCTCTGGCAATTCCTATTTTTATCAGCAGTACCATCCGCTTCTAAACTGCATAACAAAGATAATAAGCTAACTCCCCAGAAGAGATCTGTCTAGACCGAAGTGGGGAGGGACCAGCGTGTGTTCAGAAAGGCTGGCGATGGAATTTTCCTTACTAGAGATGGGGGCTGGAAGGGCGCTCTGTGGTCCAGAAGGAGAGGAAACAACTTTGTTTCTGAGGGTACTCATCAGTGCAGAATTGGAGAGCAGGCCTCCCGGTTCTAGGGACATCATAGAGACGAGGGAGAAAGACTGCAGGCCGTTGCCCTCCCGGCTCCTCCATCCTCTGTCTGTGTAACCTAGAGCCCATCACCTTTGTCCTACTTCACCTTTCTCATCTGCATTAGGGCAGGTTTCAGCTAGTCGGTTTCCCAAACTTGGCACTCTTGACCTTTGGGGCTGGATGCTTCTGTGTTGTTCGGGGCTGCCCTGTCCACTGTAGGATGTTGAGCAGCATCCCTGGTCTTCACTCACTACATGCCAGTAGCATCTCTTTCTCCACCTGAGAGTCTGGACAACCACGACTGTCTCTAGACATTGCCAAATGTCCCCTGGAGGGTAAAACCACCGTCACACACCCCACGCCCACCCCTGGAGTCACCGGGCTAGCCAATCTCTAGGATGTCTCCTAACTTTCTCGGGCTCTATGTCTGTCTTTCCCTCCTTGAACGTTTCCATGTACAGATGTTAGTTAGAGGCGCAGACGGCAATTGTTTGTAAGCTCCTCCCACACACATCCTTCTCTGGTTGCCCAACTGGGGTTCGCTTTCAAAGCCCAGACGTCCTCTGTGCGCCGTGAACCTCACTCCCCAGCCTTCCAGGGCTCAGCGGTGCCGTCTGAGTTGCCACCTTCCTTGGCACCCGCACCAGATGCTCCTCGGTTCCTGCTGCAGAGGCAGAGATCGTGGCCACAAGCACCTTCTTGTTCCCACAGCTTCCCTCCAGGGCCCGAGGTGCCCAGACTGACCCTCTCCTTTGCACTTTACCTACATCTGCTGGGCTCCCTCTCAGGCCCCCTCTGCAGGTTGCCAGCAATACAGGGGAGAAGCTGCTGAATGGCTCATTACCCAGGGCAGATTTGTCAGAGGAGCCTCCGCCTGAGCACTGTAATGAATCCTTCAATTGGCTAGGAATGAATGCATTAATCTGGGCCGATTAGAGCCTTTTATCAGGCTGCTTAAAATATACTGCCTTTCCGAAGCTCACTGAGCAGGCATTTCACCCTAAAGGGATATGTAGGAGGGGAGACTATATTGGCACTAACTAAAACAGAACAGCTAAGAAAAATATGATGTGGGGGGCACAGAGCAGCAGCTACGGGCGCGCTGAACATACTTGCAGACTTCATCTGGTTTTTTTCAGGGCACTCGGGTCTAAAAAAAAAATCACACCATCTGAGCAACTTCCTTCCCAGTGAGGATGAAGGAAAGAGAAGCAAGGCTCTGAGAAGGTCCTCAGAGGAAGACATTTTCCTGTGGGACTGTCTAGTGAGGGTAGAGAGGCCAGAGGCCCGCAAGCTCTGCTCCCATCACGCGCACAGTGGAGGCTGTTAGACGGATGGATACAGACGGTGGCCTTCGGGGATGCATGGTGCTCCCCTGGACATGGGGCCAAGCAGCCGTGTCCACATACCAGCCAGCAGCACTCCCTCTCTGAGAGGATGACATATGTGCCGTCAATGGCCAGTCACCTGAGCTCTCAGACCCTCCTTCGTGAGGTCACAGGGACCCCCAGCCAGGGCACCTGAGGCAGTGGTGCTGGAGCCGGGGCAGAAGTGCAGGACTCCAGGCTCCAGTCCCCAGTGCACTTGGGGCCAAAGGGTTGATGTCTCGGGGCTTATTGTTTTTATTTATAAACTAGAAATGATTAGAACTGCCTTGCCTTATAGGGTTTTTGTTAAGAACCAAGTTAGGCAATTTATGTGAAAATGTGCTCATATCATTAAAGAAAAAACTATGAGGCATGGCTGTGATGCTCTGACCCAAAGACTGGACCATTTAGGGTGGGGTGCGGGAGGGGAAGCAGTCTGCCCCACGCACTGGCCACGTGGGTGAGGAGCAGGGTCTCCACCCACTGCTGTCATCATGCGGGTTCCTCAGGGAGCCGTGACACCAAAGCCAAACCGAAAACAGGAGGCCACCTAAACAGCCTGAGACTTGATGGGGTTTCCACGGAGAGGTCTGGGCTGTTAGAAACGCCAAACTAACGTATTGGCAGGTCTGCTGGCCACTGACCGATTCCTGCCATTGTGGCTGCTCTGTTTTCCAATTTGCTCGATCTGGCCCACCCTCACTATGATGTGCGCTCATCACGGGCAGGATGTAATGAGCTCCCGCCAGGAGGTCCTCGTGAGGAGAGAGCTGTGGGAACAGCCCTGTGGTCCAGTGTGGTCACCAAGGCTCCTGCAGGTGTCTCTTTCTTTCTGTCACATCCATTTGGAATCCAGTGGGCTTCCCAAAAGCCTGGGATTGACTGACTTCTATCGTCCTCTTAACCACCTAAGGCGCAACCATTTAGATTTGACTTCCTTCTTCGCCTCATCTCTATTTCTGGGTGGAAAAGAGATTCATGGGCAAGTGCAGCCATTATTTGTGATCAGGAATGAATCAAGTCCAGTGCAGCTGTCTGCTTGTAAGTGCTATGACCCGTTATTTGCCTGAGCACAAAGCAGGGTCAGCATTAGAAAGTCCAAGCCCAAAAATAACGTGAAAGTGATTGATGCTCCTGAACCCAGCAGCCCCTTCCTACCCTCTCCTGGGCCCTCTCCCAGCTTTCAGAGAAGCCGTGTTCTTGGAGAACTAACTTCCAACCCTCCTCCATGCCATGGATCTGGAGCCTTCTTTGGTGATTGGGACCAGAGTCTCCCACCAGATATTCTTCTTTTAATAACTGACATTTAAAAACTATATACAGCAAAATTAACAATGCCTGGTCATTTATTTTGGAGTAGATTACCACAGCCCACTTATGTAGTTACTGGGGAGGGAAAAAGATACTATGTGTGGAATAACCGAATCATGAGCAATGGGATAATTGCGAGGTGGCAAGTGCTAATTTTGGGTATCATTTTTCATTAGACCAGCACTGGAAAAAATCTTTACATGCATTATAAACGCAGGGCTAATTTCAGAGAGATGCTCTAATGGAAGAAAACCTCCTCTCTTGAGAAAGAAAAGTGAGAAGTGTACATTAAAGGGTACAGCAAAAAGTTCAACATCTCCAGCAAAATACGTGTGCATGCATGTGTGTTGGTAGATAGGCGTGTCTGCATGTACACAGACATGTATGCACCTCAGTGTATATATCTGTATTCATGCACATGTGCTGGGAAGGAGCGAGCAGAGAGCAACAGAGAGGGAACGTGATGTTTAAGCATGTAATGTCTTCCGACATCCAGCACGTAAGAGATTTTTGTTTTGTTTTCCATTTTTGTCAAGAAGTTCTTCTATTTCTATAGCACTGAACACAGACACAAGACTTTTTCTAGAGGAACTGGGAGAATAACAGATCAGATATCATCATAAGACTGTCACAATGTATAAACAATCTCAGCCAAAGAATCTGCTGTGCTGAGGCAGACTTCAGTAAAAATCCAAATAAACAGAAATTAAAACAACGCAAAAGATGAGCAGGAAACAGAAGGCCAGGCACACAGTTTCATAGGAATGCCGCCCTCCTAAACTGCAACACGTGACCCGATGATGTGATGATGTATAGCGTAGGTTCACAGTGACATAGTACATTAATAACGCTGTGTTAACCTGCCTAAAGACCCAATACCTATAATTGAATATTTTTTAGCCAGAAAACTATGTGTAGCTAATGTTTCATTGAATTCATGTGGCAGAATTACAAATAACCTAAATTCAAAAAATGCAGCATTGAAATTTTAGGGTGTTCATCTTTCCCTGGGCCTTTCTTTCAGGTACTAACAGTCGAGGGATGGAACAAGCTTCAGTGGGGATCAATGGCTACAACAGCTTTACTGCCAGGTGGGAGGATCTGGAGTGCAGCAGACCTGCAGGAAAAGGGACTTCCTGTTTCCTCTGACCTGAACTGAAAGGGAGCAGCTCTTCACCTGGAGCCATCTGGTCTACCTAGCCAGTAGTTGGTGGACAGTCTTAGAGGGAGCTGAGCTCCACCTGCCTGTTACTGCAGTGCCTTCTACACCTGGGCAAAGGAGGGCCCAAAGAGAAAGAAGGGAGAGGAGTCTGCTTTGGAACTGCTTAAGGAACGAGGGGTCAACTCAGTATCACCCTTTCTTCTCCAAGACAGTAAAGTAGGCAGAGAAGGGACAAATCCTTTTCTCCAGCCCTAGCAAGGAGGCAGACGTTTTGGTGGAATTTCCCCCTTTTGGTGGGGGGACACAGGATATGATCCAGGAAGAACCATGGCTACCCCTACAGCCAGTCCTTTCCAGAGAGGCTCTCTTTCCTATTTTAGTTCAACTGCATGCATGGGAGATGCTGAGATCAAATGATTTTCCACAGCAATAACATAGGTAACATTCACCAAGTAGCTCACAGGCAAGAGTGCAGGTGTTGCAGGAGGATAGTTGGGGGTGGGCGTCAGATTCTAGAGCAGTGATGGTTGCCGTTCAGCAATGGAGAACTTAAGGCTGTTTGCTTTGACTACAGGGAAATCAGTGCAATCCTTTAGATCAGTGAAATGAAGGTGCTCTGCCTTTGCTGGTGCACCTTTGCTTATTTGGTAATGATTCATAATTTCCAAGTACTCACTAAAATCCTTCGTTCTTGAATCAGAGCATGGTGACTGGGATTGGAAGCATTTTACAGCAGGATTTTCCCAACTCTGGTCTCCAGAATATAATATTCCAATGGAATTCTTTCTGGGTAGTGTGGTATATTCAACAAATAAAAAGTTCATTCATTTGTATAAAATTATTCTTTTTCAATAATTAAATATTGTAAGAATTATTTTCTGAATTCAGCTGTTTTTTTTTTCTGTCTACAAATTAGATAATTTAGTTTCACCCAATAGTACGTACTGTTTTCAAATACAATAAAGAGAGTGGCAGTTAGCCTAATTAGGGTGTGTGACTATTTCTTGGAGAAGGGATGCAAAGTTTCTACAGTTTCTTAGATCCAGAGAAAACATACTTGTCCTGCTTCTCCCAAGGAACATAGAGCTTTTTCATGCGGCACCTGTGTTTAATAAAGGTAGTTATATCAGTTTTAGAAAATGATACTAAGAAATGCACAGCCCATGGTTTCTTCCCCTTAATGGTGATTGCAAAT